>NC_079354.1:5568059-5785559 GCF_029582105.1 Oenanthe melanoleuca
AGGTGAGCCACACTTCCATGGATTTGGGGTTTTTTCAAAGGGTTTTAACAGCAGGAGAAATCTCAGCTTTGTGTCTCTCTCTCCTTTTCAGATCCCACTTCCAAATCGCCCACATTGGTTTTTGCTGTTTGGAGCAACAGAGGAAGAAATTCAAGAAATCTGCTTAAAAATCTTGCAGCTCTACACAAGGAAAAAGGTTTGGTTCTTTTTTTCATGTTGGGAGCTCTCAGTAAAGGCTGCAGCTCAGAGCAGGAGTTGCAGAATTGGAGCCTGTTTGAAACCACAGCTGCAAGCCTGGAAGTGAACAAAGAGCAGTCACTGTCTGGGGCTCTTTGGATTTTCATTCCCCTCCCTGGAAATCCAGTTCTCACAAGCAGTGCTCCTGTGTTCACAGGTGGATTTATCTGATCTGGAAAGTAAAATAGAGAAGAAGAAATTGGCTATTGAAGAGGCAAAAGCACAAGCTAAAGGTCTGGTACCTGAGGGAGTTCAGAGTTTGGATAACACATCGGGATTTTCCCCTATCCCAAAAAATGGTAAGTAGTGGATAACTAATTTTTAATAACTCTTTCACATCTTTCATGTATATTTACCCTTTTGGGAAGGATTTACAAGTGTGGTTTGGGGTTTGTTGGGGATTTTTTTAGGATGGCTTCTAGCACTACTCAACTGGCAGGTTTTGAACAGCGTTGTAACTTTGTGATTCCTTGAATCAGATAAAAGCTAAAATCAAATTAGTCTGAAATTAAGACTAGTTTAAACCCATATAGGCCAGGGACCTGCTTTTATGTGGATTTGGCAGTAAACTCAAATCCTTGCCACTGGCATGTTGTGCTGAAGCAATATTGAAGCAGAGGTGCTCTGGCAGGGGTGGGAACATTTTGGGATGTTGGGTGTGGAATTTGTTGGTTGAAAGTTTCCAGTCTGGTGCAGGTCTCACCTAGAAGACAGCATTCACCATCCTCTTGCCCAGTTTACCTTTCAAACAATGCTGAATAATTGGCAGGGAAAGGAGGGTGGTTTTCTGCCTTTCCTTGCAGTTACTTCAATACTTTGGCAGAAATGTTTCAGATGAATTTCTGCCTCCTGTGAACTTGTTGAGATCTGCTTGTGGGTGTGCAAAGCACAGCTGTGCAGCTCTACTTGGTGCAGATGTGGGGTGAGGAGAGGCTCCAGTCCTGTCAGGTACTTTCCAAAGAGGTAACAAAGGCTTCTTCTTGCAGAGTCTCCAAAAGAGGTTAAAGGAAATAAACCTTCACCACTACCTGTGCAGGCCATGAAGAATGCTAAGAGGAAAACAGAGGGAGCCAAGAGAACCAGCTCCAACAGCCCAGTAAATGGGTAAGGTTTGAGAAGCAAGCAGCTGATTTCTCTTCCACGAGTACCTGAAACAACATAACTGAGTGTTGATTGTCTCTGGCAGTGTCCAGAAGGGAAGAGAGAGCAGAAGTCGAAGTGGAAGCAGAGATCAGAGCTACTCGAGGTCTGCATCGAGGTCTGCATCCCCTAAGCACAGGTAGGGTGCTCCCAGGAGCCCAGTGGGTTTTCCCCCGGGAGTTTGCCCCCAGCAGTTTCCTTTTCCCAGCGCAGCTTTGCTGGTTGCTCACCAGGAGGCTGAGGTGCCCAGCAGTGTGTGCTGTTGAACCCCAGAATAACACCAAGTGTGGGTGCTCACAGTAACTGTAACCAAAGCTGGAGAGTGGGATAAGAGTTCCTAAAAACCAGTATTTTTACAGCAGCTTAGGACACAAGCTCAGTTTTGACAGGGTACTGAACAGCAAAATACAGAGTGAAGTTGTTAAACTTTGAGAGAATGACGTTTGCTGTCCTTTGGTGTGCAGGAAGAGCGAGAGTTACTCCACGTCCAGCGGCTCCAAGTCGCAGAGCCGCTCGCGCAGCCGCAGCGACTCCCCCCCGCGGCAGCTCAACCACGGCGCTGCCTACAAGGGCTCCAAGGCGCGCGCCTACAAGAAATCCAAGGACTGCAAGTACCCGGCGCACCGAGCGCGCAGGTCGCGCAGCCGCAGCTCCTCGCGCTCCCGCAGCCGCTCCCGCGAGCGCTCCGACCACTCGGGCAAGTACAAGAAGAAGAGTCACTACTACAGGAACCACCGGCACGAGCGCTCCCGCTCCTACGAGCGCGGCGGGCACCGCTACGAGAGGGACCGGGAGAGAGAGAGGGACAGAGAGCACGGGGGGCACAGCCGGCACCGCCGCTGAGAGACCCGGGCACAGAGAGCACCTGGGCACAGCTGGCACTGCCACAGAGAGCACCTGGGCACGGGGGCACAGAGAGCACCTGGGCACGGGGGCACAGAGAGCACGGGGGGCACAGCCGGCACCGCCGCTGAGAGACCCGGCCACAGAGAGCACCTGGGCACAGAGAGCACCTGGGCACAGCCACAGACAGCACCTGGGCACAGCTGGCACAGCCACAGAGAGCACCTGGGCACGGGGGCACAGAGAGCACGGGGGGCACAGCCGGCACCGCCGCTGAGAGACCCGGGCACAGAGAGCACCTGGGCACAGAGAGCACCTGGGCACAGCCACAGAGAGCATCTGGGCACGGGGGCACAGAGAGCACCTGGGCACAGCCGGCACCGCCGCTGAGAGACCCGGGCACAGAGAGCACCTGGGCACAGCCACAGAGAGACCTGGGCACAACTGGCACTGCCACTGAGAGACCCGGGCACAGAGAGCACCTGGGCACAGCCGGCACCACTGCTGAGAGACCTGGGCACAGCCACAGAGAACCCAGGCACAGCTGGCACCGCCGCTGAGAGCCCCGGGCACAGCCACAGAGAGCCCTGGGCATGCACTGCCAGCACCCCAAGCACAGCTGGCACCACTGCTGAGAGCCCTGGGCACAGCCACAGAGCACCCCAGGCACAGCCACTGAGAGCCCCGAGCACAGCTGGCACTGCCAGCACCCCAGGCACAGCTGGCACCACCACTGAGAGCCCTGGGCACAGCCAGCACTGCCAGCACCCCAGGCACAGCCGGAACTGCTGCTGAGAGTCCTGGGCACAGCCACAGAGCACCCCGGGCACAGCCGGCACCACCGCTGAGCTGGGCTGCTGCAGCAGGGAGAATTCCTGCTGTGAGCCTGAGGCTGCTTCAGGGCAGTTCTGCTGGTGAGCCTGGGGCTACTCCCAGAGGGAATTCTGCTAGTGAGCCTCAGAGGAAGTTCCTGCTGTGAGCCTCAGAGGGAATTCCTGCTGGTGAGCTTGGGGCTGCTTCAGGGCAGTTCTGCTGGTGAGCCCCAGAGGGAATTCCTGCTGGTGAGCTTCCCCCAGGGCTGCTTCTAGTGGGAATTATTCCTGGTGAGCCCCAGGGCTGCTTCCCTAAGGAGTTCCAGCAAGTGAGCTCCCTGGGGCTGATTCCAGGGAGAATTCCTGCTGGTGAGCTCCCCCCAGGGCTGCTTCCCTTAGGAATTCCTGTCTCTGGCACCACTGGTGAGCCAATTCTGCTTCAGTCAGAATTCCCACTGCCAGCAGAGCTCCTTCCCCGTGGCTTGTGCAGTACCAGGGTTAATCTGGCTCATGAAGCACCCCTGACTGGAGCCACGTTCTGCCAGCAGTTTGTGCTCATCCATGGATCCAGAGGAAAGGCTGGCAGGGTGGGAGGTGGTGCCAGGAGTGCCCTGCGCTGGGCTGGCACTGTCACCCTCACTTGGTTCTGCTGTCCTGCTCTTCAGTGATTCACATCCCCCAGAGCAGTGCAGTGTTTGGGACTCCAGTCCTGCAGGCAGCAGCTCTGTGCCCCGGTCCTTGGAATCCTGTGCCCCGGTCCTTGGAATCCTGTGCCCCAGGTCCTTGGAATCCCGTGCCCCGGTCCTTGCAATCCTGTGCCCCGGTCCTTGCAATCCTGTGCCCCGGTCCTTGGAATCCTGTGCCCCGGTCCTTGGAATCCTGTGCCCCAGTCCTTGCAATCCCTGTGCCCAGCAGTGCTTCCCTGTGGAACTGGAAAGCTCCTCAGCCCCCTGGGAGTGCTTTGGTGCTAACAACACCCTCTTTTCATACTGGCTCAATGATGTTGTACAGGTGGGAGGTGACTTTTTTTTTTAGACCTGTTGCCTATATTAGGTTCTCTGTGTATATATATTTTGCAGTGTTACAGTACAGTATGGGAAAATGGCCTTCCTAGCCTTCACACTTTACCCACAATGTAAATAAGCATTTGTTTAATACAGGTGAAGATATATACAGAAAATTCAAAACTTGAATTCTATCAAAAAAAAAAGACTTGTGTAGAAAATTCTGATAAATGTGAAAGTATTTAGCTCTGTGCATTGAGAGTAGTATATTTTTATCTGTGCAATGCTGTGTGCAGGCCACCAGCTCAGAAGACATTTCCTTTATATCCATTTGAAGTGGTTGAAAATTCTTTACTCAGGATCTTTGACACTCTGAAGAATTGGTAGTTTGTCAGTCTGCATGCTTGATGAACAGAGCATTTAAAAACCAATTAGCAGAGCCCCACAGCCCAGTAGTATCAGTTCTAGTGGTATATCTGAGCTGTTACTCTCATGCTCCCTAATTTCATTAAAGTATTTGATTTTCTATTACATTCACTTGAGAGTAGTTTCTTATGAGCTACACCACTTGTGCCTACTCATAGGGAAGAAAATTGGTGCAAAATGAAGAGATTTTCAAACTGTAGTAGATTCAAGACTTGGACTTCAATCCCCATTCCCTTAAAGACAGGAATTTTGGGTACCAAATATCAAATCCCCCAATCCAGAAAGATTTGAGGTGGAAGGTGCATTTCTCTGACTTCAGAAGCTGAGTTTGCTCTGGGTCTCCTCACCTGGGCAAGGAGGAAGAGCTGGGGTTGAAATCTGGAGGTTGCAGAGCTCAGGAGAATCCCATCCCTTGGGAGTGAGAATGTTGGAGTGGCTGAATTAGTGCAAGTCAGTTCTGCTGCTGGAGCTGGCAGAAATTCCCCTGAAATGGAAAGCCCCACGTGCAGCTGTGTGTGCAAGCAGCTTCAGGTGAGTTCTGGCTTTGTGTTCTCAACCCCTGGTGATTCCACTGTGGCTCTCAGTCATCAGAACCTCTCTCAGGTTGGTCTCTGATCTGTTCTGCAATTCCTTCTGTTCTGGGAAGCACTGAAACCTGACTGGTGGAGGACACTGAAAGCTTGGCCAGGTGCTGATCTGAATTCTTCAGATAAATCCCATCTGCTCTTCCTCAGATAAAACCTCCTTCCCATCCTTCCTGGCAAATAGTCCTCCAGGCTTCACCTTTTCCCAAAAATGGCTCACCCAGCCAGTTCACTGTGTCACAGCTGCATTAGTGGCAGCAGAGGCTCGACCACCAAAGCTCTTCCAGGTGAGACCCCAAAGGATTATAGCCCAGAGGTTGCCAATCCCAGTTTTGCAAAATTGCAGCTGTGCCAACATCCCAAGCACAAGGAGGTCACTGAGCAGTTTTAGGCTTGATGGGGGTTTTTTTAAAAAATTATTTTCCAACCCCACCAGTATGGTGATAATGCACAAAGGGAATTGTGAAATGCACCCAGCACGTGGGAAGGAAGGTAAGGGATTAAAGCACCTGGGAAACAGCAGAGTTGCTGTTGGTGAGACAGAATGGAATGGAAGAAAAAAGAAAACCAGGTATCAATATCCAGGCAGCCTTGCTGCTGGCTTCCTGCCACAGCTGCTGTGTGCACAGGGATGAGCTTTTCCCAGCCTTGGGGAACAGGAATCCAGGCTGTGCCAGAAGCCCCTGCTCAGCTTTGCTCACAGCCAACACTGCCTGAGCTGGGAGAAATGGATTTTGTCATCTTCATCCCCCCTGGGACTGTGATGGAACATCAAACCTGAGCTATCCAGCAGCAATAGTTTAATACATATAAATCCTGCATATTTTTGGAGCAGGTATTTAGAATTAAATCAATAAAAGGGAAACAATGCAGAATCAGCAGCTGTTCAAGGCTTTTCCACAGAATTTTTCCAAATTAGCAGATCTTTGTTCTTCAGTTTCCCAAGTACAAGGGGAGAATTTTATCCTTGACCTGTCACAACACAAAATTAGTTTTAAAAGCATAGTGATCTTTTAAAAAAGGAAAGAGCAGTCTGTAATTAAAGCCTTTAAACATTTATCTAGCAGTTTCTGCACGAGTGTGCAGGTCAGTAATAGGTTCTTGATCTGGGAATACATGCCAGCCGTGGGGCCAGGGTGAGGATGAGCTAAGGCAGGATCCCGTGGTGATCTCCAGGACCAGGTCATGCACAGTGAGGAAGGGGGGAGGACCCTAAAAGGCTCCTGGCAGGAACGTGGGGAGTCCAGAATCGATCGGGGGTTCCTTCCTTCCTCTGCTTCACCCCCGTCCAGGAGCTGAATCCTCCCCTTCTGCCCAGCGCGGGGAGCGATCCCACCCCCGTCCCGGGGGGCAAAGCCGCCAGGAGCAGAACAGGTTTGGGTACCGGGGGAGCGGCTGGGCTCGGGCCGCTGTCGGGAGGGCGTGGAGCCGATTCCCGTTCCCCGGCCGCTCCGGGGGAGGCGCCGCGGCGGGGGCGGGCCGGGGCCGCTGCTGCCCCGCGCAGGTTGAGAACCGCGTGGGCTCCAGGAGCGGAGCGAGCCGAGCCGGGCCGGGCCGAGGCGGCAGCAGCAGCAGCAGCAGCAGCAGCAGCAGCATGGCCCAGCCGCGCTGCCGCTCCGTGCTCATCACCGGCTGCAGCCGCGGCATCGGCCTGGGGCTGGTGCGGGGGCTCGCAGCCGCCAGCCCCTCCCCGGATTTGGTCTTTGCGACCTGCCGCTACCCCGAGAAGGCGCAGGTGAGCGGGGAGAGAGGAGAAGGCACTTTGGAAGCGCAGGGCACCTCGAGCATCATCCCTGTGCCGGCAGCGAGAGGCCGGGCTGGGATGGAGCCGGGGCTGGGATGGAGCCGGGACCGAGCTCCGGTGCGGGGCTGGAGCCGGGGCTGGGATGGAGCCGGTACCGGGAGCTCCCCGGGGCTGGGATGGAGCCGGTACCGGGAGCTCTCCGGGGCTGGGATGGAGCCGGTACCGGGAGCCCTCCGGGGCTGGGATGGAGCCGGTACCGGGAGCCCTCCGGGGCTGGGATGGAGCCGGTACCGGGAGCTCTCCGGGGTTTATCGATGATAGGGAGCGTTCCAAGAGGAGGAGAGCGAGCGGGACACGGCCGGGCAGCTGCAGCATCTCCAGTCTCCTGCCATCCCCTTCCTTCCATCCCCGAGTTTCTCGCTGGATGTGCTGCTGGAGGTGTCTGTCCTGTCCTGGGGCAGCTCATCATCCCTCACAATCCTTTCCCCTGGGACCTGCCACCGCTTTCCTTGTCCCTGTCCACGGCGTGTCTGTGTCCCCAGCAGGAGCCGTGTCCCGGCTGCCTCTTTTTCTCTGCTGCACTTGCAACAAGTGAGAAAGCCCAAACGAACGATGAATTTAACACTTATTTCAGTTCCCCTCTGCTGGAATCGGGAGCTTTTGTTACCTGCTGCTCCTGGATCCACTCGCAGCTCCTCTCCCATTTCAGGCCAAATCTCTGCTGCTGCAGCATCGCAGTAATTTGGGGACGCCTGCCCCTATAAAACTCCTATAAAAGACTGCGAGACAAATTTCACACACACCTGAAACTCTTGGGAGGCAAATGGTGACGGTGATCAGTCACTCTGTGAGCAGCAGTGTCACCTGTTGTGTGTCCAGGCTCTCCTCGGTGAGGAGGAATTTGGGCAGCACAGAAACACACACAGGTGTCCCTCCCCTGCTCCTTCCCTGCAGCAATCCGAGCACTCAGCCCTGCCAGGCTCAAACCCCTCTGCTCAAACTCCAGTTCTCAGAGGAGAATTGATACCCACAGCCCCATTCCTGCATCTCCCCTATTTCAAGCAAGGCAAAAAAGCAAAATCCCTGGCACGTGCAGAGGGAAACAGAGCCCCTGAGTCTGTTAATTCTGGGGGATTTGGTTCCTTTCACACAGATTGTGATCACTGAGCCCCTGTTCTTTTTTGGGATTTGGTTCCTATCACACAGACTGTGATCACTGAGCCCCTGAGTCTGTTCCTTTTGGGGGATTTGGTTCTTTTCACACAGATTGTGATCACACAGCCCCTGTTCTTTTTTGGGATTTGGTTCCTATCACACAGATTGTGATCACTGAGCCCCTGTGCCTGTTCCTTCTGGGGGATTTGGTTCTTTTCACACAGATTGTGATCACACAGTCCCAGCAATAAACCAAACACAACAACTTTGTTTACTGCTCAGCTACAAAGAAACCCCTAGAAGGTGTTGCTCAGGATGTGGGACAGGGTTGGGCAGGTAACAGCTGCAGTCTGACCTCTGCTTCTCCAGAAGAACCTCTATAGATCCCTATGAAACTAAAGGAAAATATCTTCATTAAAAAGCCTCCAGCACAAAGGTACCTTTAGGATATTTCTGAATGGAAGTGCAGAGAAACAGCCCAGCAAGGCTGGGATCAGGTGCACAGCTCCTTTCAGCTCCTTTCAGCTCTTCCCCCACCCCGAGCCCCTCCTGGCACCACCTGAGCAGGAATTCTCTCCCTTCTGTTCCCTTTTAACTCCTGCTACCCGAGCTGGCTCGGCTCCCAGCCCCATTTCCTCCAGCGATTGCACAAGAGCCGCTGTAGTAGTGGCACAGGAAGGCAGCAGAGACATCTGACCTGTGTCAGATCGAAATCTCCCTTGGCTCTTTGTCCTGAAGCTGCTTCACCAGTGCTGAGGGAGGTTCTCTTTCTCTTTTTCACCAACTGTGATTTTTCATCATAATGGTCTCGGATCCATTACATGGAGAAGTGAAATGTTCTTCAACAAGAAGAGCTTACTAGGAAACATTACACAGGCAAATCTCAGCACAACTCATCAGTTTTTGGGGAGTTTTTCTTGTGGTGATCAGCATTTAAAACAGGAAGTGCTTCCTAGGAAACATCACACAGGCAAATCTCGGCACAACTCATCAGTTTTGGGTTGTTGGGGTTTTTTTTTTTTATGTGTGGTCAGTATTTAAAAATCTGGAGCAAAAAAAGGCTGTAAACCTGCACAGAAAGATGGAACAGCCTCCAGACAGTGCAGTGTGTCTGGGAAGAGTCTGGGTCACTCCTGCAGAAACCTGGAAAGCCTCTGGCAGGGTCTGGTGGAGGCAGGAAATTGGCCAGGAGCCACATTCCAGCAGCCCCCGTGCTGATCCTGCCGGCCACATGGGGTGCATCCTGAGCTTTTTCATTTTTTTAGGAGGGCAATTTTTGTCCTTGGTGGATCAGGGTGGGTTTTTGTTCTTTGTAAGGACCTCTAGGCCATGTGCTCTGCTTTGGCAGGACATCAATAGAAACCTCTGCAGTCAGCTGGAAGCAGATTTCTAACAGATGGGTTTGGAAACTCCACAAGGAAGAGAAATCTTTACTAAAGGTATTGTAGTGGTTTCAGCAGCATTATCTGCCCCATCTGCAGTGCATGGAGCTGGCACAAAACCTTCTGACCCTCTGAGAGTTCTGCTGGTCCCTGGGGCTGCCAGAGGGCAGGAACAGACCTGCTCCAGCCTCCAGCACTGGGAATTTGGGTCATGGCAGCACCAAACTCAGCTCCAGCCTGGCAGTGCTGCTGAGTGTGGTAAAAAAAGGCAAAGGTTCAGTGATTTTCTTGTCTTTTTGGGTTTTTTTTCTTCTTTCTCAGAGAGGAACCTTTGCTGTCACTGAATTTCCAGCAAATTTTGAACAGCCAGAGTTCAGGTTCATATTGAACTCCCAGAGTTTGGGCTCCTACTCTGCACTGCAGGCTCAACTTAGGGCACATGAAATGGGCTTGGCCCATCTCAGACCTGTTTGTTGGCCACACTGGGTTGTGAAGTTGAGGGAATTTTTCTTTCTCTGCACACCTGGTGGTCTAATTTTGGTTTTTCCCCTTGGCTTTTTGTTGGCCATATGAAAAGTCTTCCTTGATACAAGTGAATTGTTCCCTACTTCCTCTCCTACATGAGAGGATGAACCTGGAGAAAAGCAACTTTGGACAGTTCCTTTAAATTCTGCTCTCCTCTGCTTTGGCAGAGCAGCATTTTCCCGTTGCAGAATGGAGATGGGCAGAGCTTAAACCAAAAGGCTTTTAAAAAATAATCTTCCAGTTTTTAGAGGAAAAGTGATTAAATACACTTAGCTGCTGGCAAATACAGTTCCACCTTGGGCAAGAATCTCTCAGCAGAGTGATGAGTGAATATTTTGGATACTGGATATATACTGGAATATTTGGGATGACTGAATACTTTGGAGTGGACAGAGAGGAGCCCCTAAGGACTTGCCTTTCCGGGGAAATCTGACTTTGCTTCCCTCTCTTTACCAGGAAAAGCAGCACATCTCCTGTTACTGCCTAACCTTGGGCTCATGCTGAACATCTGCAGCCTTTTGCATGTGAGTCTGTGCTGGCAGAAGTTGTGAAAACTCTGGTTCTGGGGCTGAGGAGCTCCTAGGTGGCCTCCCCAGAACATTTGCCTAACAAATGGGCTGCAGATCACACGATAACGTGCAGCAGCCCCGCAGGCAGCCAGATAACCACTGCCCCTCCTGGAAAACAGGGACACTCCTCCAGCCACGCTCTGATCCCAATCTCTGCCTTTTCTTGGGCTGCTCCAGTGGCAGCAGCTACAAATCTCCCGGGAATAATCCTGATGTGCTGTCTTTGCTCTCCAGATGGGCACAGCCCCAGTGCTCCATGACCAGCACAGGCTCAGAATTCCAGCTGGAATTCTCTTTTCCTTCTCTGCTCCTTCCTCCCCCATCCTGCTTTCCCGTAAAAGGGAAAATCTCTGCCCTAAGGGACCGCACTTCAAAATGGTCCAGCCCCTGGGATGGGGGAAGGAGGAGATGGCCACGGGGTGAATAAATCTGTGGGATCTGCTCTGCAGCATCTCTGTCTCTCCTGAGTGAGCTCCCAGGTGAACAAATTCCTCCCTGCTCCAGTCCCCGCAGAGCTCTGGGCAGTTTCCAGGGCTCAGTGTGCATTTTCCCTCGCTGTGAAGCAGGAGATTCTGTTCCAAGCTGTGCCTGTTCCCTTGTCAGACACGGAGCTCTCTCTGCTCACTGTCTCTGTCAGGTTCGGGGCTTGTTTTTCCCTTTAACACATATTTCAGCCATGTGGTTTGCAACTGGGAAGAGCAGCTGAGTCATCTGTGCACCAGATACATCAGGCAAAGAGGGCACTTCTGAACATCCAGCAGGCAGAGAGGGCATTCTTGAAGTCTTTCTAATTTTGGGTTATTGCAGAGCTGTTTTCTTTGATTATTCTTTTTTTTTTTTTTTTTTTTTTTTTTTTTTCTGGAAGTGTTTTACACTTCCTACAGCAGTGAGGTCTGGTTTTTGTGGAGTCAGGGAGGGCTGTGGGTCAGGGCAGTGCTGTGGAAGCTGTTCCAGGGTGGAACAGTGAGCTGGCTGTACACTGTGATACTGAAAAGCTGTCTCAGAGGGACACAGGAAAATAGGATACACCTCTGCCTTTGTCCCCAGTGCAAGCAGGATGAGATGAAGGATACCCAAGCACCTTTATCCTGCCCCAGGCTGTGTTTGTTTGGCTTGATTGCTTCCAACTGGCTGAGTGGGGCCAGGTCCTTTCCAAGAGCTGTAACTGAAGTGGATAATGCTTTCAAAGTAAATCTTGCTAAATGACAAAGACAACAAAACATTCCTGCTTGAAATCTAGCAATAAATACTCTGTTTGCTGATGAGTCTGTGTCTGGAGCGCTGAGTGCCAGAGGATCTTGTTTAAATCAGAATAGGCTGACTCTTTGTTAATCGTAATTAAAAATCAGCGAGCAGGAAACAACAGATGCTAATCAGAGTTTAATTCTTGTCTTGGATTCCTTTGGGAGTTGATTCTCAGGAGTGATTGTTCAGGTGCAGAGCAGCTCTACAGCTACTAAGCTAAATAAACACAGTGTTAGGGGTTGTGTTGTGGCTTTTTGCTGGGTTTTGTTTGTCTTGTTTGTTTTTCAATTATCTGTCACAGCACACTAATTAAAAATGGCTTAGCTGGGATATGTTGGCTGTACCTACTTGTCTCAATCCTCTTTTTCTCATGTTCCTTCTAGTCACAGGAGGGGGGGAAAAAGGCTTTCCTGCAATTTTTAGATGTTCTAACTGGATTTTTCAGCTTATATCAGGTGTAACATTCTTGAAGACCAAAGCTGTCTGCATCAGCTTTGTGCCTGGGAGCTGCTTCTGAGAAATTTAAACCCCTGAAGTGGGAGTCACTTGTTAACTAAGTAATTAACTGGAAAACCCATTGAATTTTAAACCTAATTTGCATGCAGCTATTGTAATTTCATGGTGTCTATGTACTGGAGAGTGCTTCAGCTCTTAATTGAAAATATTGCTTACTCACTTCAGAAGCCTCTTGGTTGCTGCTGCTACTCCAAGCAGGTCTGGCCTCTCAGCAGGAGTTGGTAGCTGGTTTCTGTTAGAGTAAAACATATAAATAAATGAACTATAAATAAATGGACAAACCTTGAGAAGCCAGAGTGCTGCTGGAGTTTGTTATGCACTGATACTGTCAAACTGAAATCCAGTGACAGTTCACAGAATTACTGCAGGCCTTGACATGGCAGAGCTATTTCATGCTGGACAGTGTGTTCTGGGCCTATAATTTATGGAAATTTGTCCCACCAAGCCCTGTCCAAAGCAAGGAATGTCTTCTGGTTTTGTGCTTCTGATTTGTTTTTCCTTCCCCCTCCCCTTAACAGCCTCAGCTGCAGTTGTAGATTGGCCTCGGTGGGAGAACAAATCTCCCAAACAAGCCTGGAGAGAGCCCTGCAGGGTCTGAAGTGAGATAGAAGATGTGATCCATTATGGTTTGTCAGAGGACATGGAGTCCCTAAAGTGTCTCCAAGGGGCAGAGAAGGATTCTTTCCAAAGCTGCCCTGCTGACCCCTATTCCCAAAGGGCTCCTAAAGAAAGGGATTTGCTGGGGCTGGAATGTTTGGCCAGGTTGCTGTGTCTCCTGAACATGACTGGGAATATGGAATCCATCTGTTGTCTTTGGCCACACTTCCCACTTGGCTCCATGGCACAGAAACCTGAGTATTCCAGCTGGGCCCATAAATCCAGTTTGGACACACTCTGTGCAGGGAAGAGCACGGATTTCTGCAGGAGCAGCAGCCTGCTGTGCTGACAGGCACAGGAGGGACTCCAGCAGGGAGGGAACTGTTCTGCTGGGCAGTGGCACTGCTCTCAGGGTGGGCTTCAGCTCTGCTGAAACTTCTACAAACAGGAATTCCAAATTTCCAAAACCATTCCTGTTGCCCTGAAGTGATGTCCAGCCCCAGCTGAGCTTCAGCACAGTTATGCTTTTCTGGGGAGGCACTGGATTTTTACTGGAATGCTGAGAACTGAGCTCTAAACCTGAAAAATATCCCATTAAAAATCCAGCATGCTGGAGTCTGGACTGAGCAGGGGAAGAGTCCAATTTCTTGATCTGGCTCTTAGAAAAGCTGCTCAGCAGGCTGGAAAACAAAGGAGAATTGCTGTCTTCAGTCCAATCATGAAAATATTTCAGTTGCAATTCTGGAGGTGCAGAATTCACAGTGATTTATGTAATAGCCATGGAGATAAATATATATATCTAATAAAATAAAATTTTTCTTCCTAGGAACTGCAGCAGCTTAGCAAGCAATACAGCAACATCAAGCTCCTGCAACTGGGTGAGTGAAGGGCTTTGTGTCTGTGTGCAGAATTTGTTCAGGTTAGGTGAGTGCATCTTAAAAAATTGGTCTTTTAAGTGATCATTAGCTGAAAAATATCTAAAGATAATACTGGGGAAATGTGTAAAATCTGTGTGTTTTCACCTGTGTGCTGCCCAAACTTCCCCCCTGAGCCTCAGCTTTGCTTTGGGTTGTTTCACTGGGGCTCTCCCTGCCTCCTGTGTGCAGATGTGGTCTGTGAGAGCAGCATCAAGAAAGTGGTGAAGGAAGTGGAAGAAATTGTGGGAGACAAAGGCCTGAACTGCCTGATCAACAACGCTGGCATCAACGTGCTGGCCTCGCTGGAGGAGGTGACAGCAGAGACCATGCTCACCATCTATGAGACCAACACTGTGGCCCAGCTGATGGTCACCAAGGTCAGGCCTGGGAGGGTGGGTGAAACTGGGGCTGTTTGTCCCCTTGGAGCTGCACAGAGACAGTTCTGTGTGTCTGAAAAGCAGCCAGAGCTGCTCTGTGTGCTGCTGCTCTGGGATCACTCTGTGGCAGAATCTGCTGGAGGAAGGTTTCCTGTTGGAGTTAGTGAGTTAGGGGTCTCTCTGAATTTTTCAGAGAGAAATTACAGTGCAGAGATTAAATTTAAGCTTTTAAATTAGTTATACAGTATATAAAGTATATTAATATATATTAAGCTATATATTAAGTATATTAATATGCATATTAAGTATACTAAGCTACTTACACATAAACTTTTAAAAGTTAGTAAGTTTTAAAGTAAACTTTAGTGCTTTTAGTAAGTGAAAAGTTTCAAAGTTGCAGTGTGAGTTCTAGTGAAAGTTAAAAAACATATTGATGTTTTCAGTAGAGGCTCCAGAACCATAGTTGTAAACAGTGCTTAAGCATAACAGAACTATAGTAAAACTATTGCTTGCATTTTTCAAATAAAACAAAATAAGTTGTATACATAACTTATACATAACCTAACATACTAAAAAACTAGAATTCTAATAAGTTAAAAAGAGTAATCCAAGTTTGTATCTTAACTTGCTAAAAAAATCCTATATAAAAGTATGTATTAAAAAAACCTAGTATTTTTAAGCCATTCACTTATTGCCACTGCCTCTTGCCATATACTTTTTTGCTATTGCTTTTGCCATTACTTTTTACCATTACCTTTTAAAACCAATGTACTTTGTAATAACTGACCTTTTTAGTAACTATTAACTACTTGCTCATTTAAAACAACCCAACAAAGTTAAAGCCCAAAGCTCCAAAAGTCAAAAACCTGAGTTTCCATTCCTCTGAGTCTGAGGAGCCATCAGCAGCTTGTGATTCCTGCTTGGAATGATCCAACCCAGAACAGCAAACGAAAGTTAACTCTGCTTTTTGCAGGCGTTCCTGCCCCTGCTGAGGAGGGCAGCCCAGCTGGGCACTGGGATGGGCTGTCACAGAGCTGCCATCATCAACATGTCCTCGCTGGCTGCCTCCATGCAGCTGGTCCAGGCCAATGAGATGTTCCTCAAGGTTTATCCCTACAGGATAGCAAAGGTTTGTGGGTTCCTCTGGGCTGAGGGCAGCTGGAGCTCAGCAAGGGCTGCAGCACCTCTGTGGGCACCAAGAAGTGTTCTTGTTCTTCACCTGGGTGGAAATGGGAGCTGTGGAGGTTCCCAAATCCCCCGAATCTCTGCTACAGATCCACTCCCGAGGGGTTTGGCACTCGGGGAAGAGCTGATGCCATCGAGTGTGGGTTCCATCAGCTGTGCTCCTCTCCCATCCCAGCGAGGGAGCAGGCAGGGAGCTCAGCAAAAGGTGTGCTGACCTGTACGTGGTGTTGTCAGCCAGTGACAAGTGGGATTTTAATTTTCTCACATCCAGAGATGGAGTTTGTACAGATAGTCAGGATCGCACATACAGTTTCTCCTACACCACCTACTCATAAGCTGTTAAATGCTTGTTTTCCCTGTTCAGAAGTAAATGAATGTTTGTGTAGTGATTAGTGCAGAAAAACACAGTCCTTATGTCAATATTATTCTCCTCTCAGCTCCTGAGGTGTTTCAAATGCTACTTTATCTTCTATTACAACTTAATTTCGTCTTTGGGCAGTAAGTTCGTGGTGATAGAGCTTCCAGAGTTCCCAGAAAGTCTGGATGGGTCACTGAGAGCTTTTTCCTGCCCCTTGCTGTGCCAGGAGACTGCAGGATGAAGGGAGCTCAGGGCTCATAAACAGCACATTAACAGGCGATTTCCACTCCTGCAGACTGCACTCAACATGATCACCCGGTGTCTCGCTGCAGACTTGAAATCCGATGGGATTCTCTGCATTTCCTTGCACCCAGGCTGGCTTCAAACAGACATGGGTGGAAACATGGTGAGTGCCAATGGAAATGTGACAGTGGGGCTCCTTTCTGTCCCAACCTCCGTGTGCTGTGACACACAAAAATACATCCTAGAACCTTTTAAAATGCATTTAACTCTCTTCTGCAGGGTATTCCCAGTAATGACCTAACTTGATTCATTCCAGGCTCCCATGCAGGTGCAGGAGGCAATCCCAGGAATTCTCTCTGTTCTGGATCGTCTCGGTGAAAAAGAAAATGGTTCTTTCCTGGACTGGCAAGGGGAAACTCTGCCGTGGTAGAAGCGCACAGAACTCTACAGGAACAGCTCATCAGTCACAATTTAACCCTGCCACTCCTGTCTGTGTCTCTTTTACACGCTTGTTGAGACAGCCAGTCTGACACTCAGCCTCTCTCTAGGTGTATTTGGAAAGCAAAGTGGCTGAGCCTTTCACTTGGTCTTGCTACTACTCTGCTCTAATGCTTCCTGCAAACACTACTGTGCTCTCGGTGATGGGCGTGTCCTGAATGGGAACCCTCTGAAATGGATTCACACCTGCAAGCTAAATCCAGGGGCTGCTGGTTCCTTCTCACTTCCAAAGCCAAAGTGGGCTTCTGGCTCTTTGCAGAATTAAATGACCTGACCTCAGAGTAAGGCCAGTATGCTCAGTTATCTCCAGAAAAAAACTCCTTTGATTTCCTTTGTTCCTAACTGAGCCAAGGCTGAAGCTGGCCAGCTCTAAACCAAGGGAATTTGGTACTTCTGTGAATTCTGTGGCAAACTCTGAGTGTCCCCAGGTTGCCAGTGTACACCAGGCACTTGCTTTGTTCCCAGTGGGTGACTAACAGCCTGATATGGGGGTGGGAATGTTGTTTTGTACATAAACTTCTGAAGTGTCTTCAATAAAGTCTTGATTAAACAAACAGTCTGTTTACCTAACTATTTACTTAATTTAATTTCTCTTCATAGGTTTGTCTTTCCTGACAAGGGAACTTTGTTCCTAATTTTCAGGAAGAAACTCTAACCCATGCTAACCTTTCAGGGTAGTTGGGTTTGACACCCATTTAGTAGTGGGGTGTACCTAAAAAAGAGACAGACCCTTGTTCTGGTCTGAAATACTAAAAGCAGCTGGTGAATAAATCTCTTGTGTTCTGGCTGAGGTAGGTATAAAAGCAAAAAGCCCTTTGAAGTCTGGGATTGGCTTCAACATCCCTCCTCATGCCAGCTGATTAGGCACTTTCATGCTGTGCCAAGATGGTGGGTTCCTGTTCTGAGCAAGAGGAGACAAACAACAGCCAGGTAAGGGGAGAGGACAGGTGTGGCTGTCCCTGGACAGCAGCCACAGGGACCTGCCCCTGGATGCAGACAGGGAGAGGTGTCTGTGTGCCTTCCATGATCCCTGCATCCACAGGACAGGCTCACTGCAACAGCTTCACAGAGTCCTTCACAGCATCACTGAATCCTTCACAGCACCATGGAATCCTTCACAGCATCACTGAATCCTTCACAGCATCACTGAATCCTTCACAGAATCACTGAATCCTTCATGGAATCCTTCACAGCTTCCTTCACAGAATCCTTCACAGAATTCTTCACAGCAGCACAGAATCCATCACGGAATCCTTCACAGCATCATGGAATCCTTCAGAGAATTCTTCACAGCATCATGGAATCCTTCACAGAATCACAAAATCCTTCACAGCATCATGGAATCCTTCACAGAATCCTTCACAGCATCACATAATCCTTCAGAGAATCCTTCACAGCATCACAGAATTGTTCAGGTAGGAAAAGCCCATGGAGCCAAATGTGTGATCAGTCCCCACCTTGCCACCCAGCTAAGACACTGAGAGCCCATTCCTTAGGCACCTCCAGGGATGGGGTTTCCACCACATTCCCATACTTAACAACCCTTTCCCTGAAGAAATCCCTCCTGATGCCCAAAATTCCTCCTGATGTGGTTCATTGTGCCACGCTTCCCTTCTCAGACTGGTTTTAGGTCACTCAGCAGGTGAACACATCCCAGCCACTGATTTTCCATTTGTGGCTGAGGTCTCTGTGCAAACACACCTGGTTGAAGAATTCCATTTGGAGCAAAGCTGGGGAAGTGTTTGGAGCAGCACCAGGAGAGGCTGAGGGAGCTGGAAAGGGGCTCAGCCTGGAGAAAAGGGGGATCAGGGGGAACCTTTGGCTCCTGACAGGAGGGGACAGCCCCAGGTTGGGCTCTGCCCCAGGGAACAGGGACAGGAGCAGAGGGAATGGCCTCAGGCTCGGCAGGGGAGATTTAGGTTGGATATTAAAAAAAAAAAATCCTCATGGAAAGATTGAAAAGCATTGGAATGGGCTGTGAGGGACTGTGAGGGACCAGGAAGGATTGTGAGTGACCAAGAGGGAAGGTGAGGGACTGAGAAGGACCAGGAAGGACTGAGAAGGACCAGGAAGGACTGAGAAGGACCAGGAAGGACTGAGAAGGACCAGGAAGGATTGAGAAGGACCAGGAAGGATTGAGAAGGACCAGAAAGGACTGAGAAGGACCAGAAAGGACTGAGAAGGACCATGAGGGATCATGAAGGACCTTGAGGCACCATGCAGGACTGTGAGCAGCCAGGAAGGATCATGAGGGGCCATGAGGGATAATGAAGGACCTTGAGGAGCTGTGAGGGACAATGAAGGACCTTGAGGGGCTAAGAAGGACCAGGAGGGATTGTGAGTGACCACATGAGAGCTCATGAAGGACAGTGAGGGGTTGGGAAACATCATGAAGGACCATGAAGGGGCCATGAGGGACTGTGATGGACCATGGACCATGAGGGACTGAGAAGGACCAGGAAGGACTGAGAAGGACCAGGAAGGATTGAGAAGGACCATGAGGGATTGAGAAGGACCAGGAAGGATTGTGAAGGACCTTGAGGCACCATGCAGGACTGTGAGCGGCCAGGAAGGGCTGTGAGGGAGCACGAAGACCATGAAGGCCCATGAGTGACTGAGACCGGCACCTTGAGGGACCATGAAGGCCTGTGAGTGACTGAGACCAGCACTTTGAAGGACTCTTAGGGCTCATGAAGGCACCATGAAGGCTTGTGAGGGCCCAAGATCAGCACCTTGAACAATCCTGAGGGACCATAAAGGCTCATGAGGGCCCAAGACTGGCACCTTGAAGGACCCCGAGGGCCCGGGAAGCACCATGACAGCCTGTGAGGGACCAAGACCAGCACTTTGAGGGATCCTGAGGGGCCATGAGGCACCATGAAGGCTCATGAGGGACCAAGACCAGCACTTTGAAGAACTCTGAGGGCTCGTGAGGGCCAGAGACCGGCACCTTGAAGGACCCTGAGGGGTCGTGAGGCACCATGAAGGCTCGTGAGGGCCTGAGACCGGCACTTTGGGGGATCGTGAGGTCCCGAGACCGGCACTTTGAGGGATCGTGAGGGGCCATGAGGGACCATGATGGCCCGTGAGGGACCACGACAGCCCGTGAGAGCGCGAGACCGGCACTTTGAAGGACCCTGAGGGACCATGACAGCCCGTGAGGGCCCGAGACCGGCACCTTGAAGGACCCTGAGGGACCATGACAGCCCGTGAGGGCGCGAGACCGGCACTTTGAAGGACCCTGAGGGACCATGACAGCCCGTGAGAGCGCGAGACCGGCACTTTGAAGGACCCTGAGGGACCATGACAGCCCGTGAGGGCCCGAGACCGGCACCTTGAACGACCCTGAGGGACCATGACGGCCCATGAGGGCGCGAGACCGGCACTTTGAAGGACGCTGAGGGACCATGACGGCCCGTGAGGGCTCGAGACCGGCACTTTGAAGGACCCTGAGGGACCGTGACAGCCCGTGAGGGCTCGAGACCCGCACCGTGAAGAGCCCCGAGCGCCCGTGAGGCGCCGTTAGCCGCGCGCCGCCAGGGGGCGCTGAGGGCGGCCGGAAGTTCCGGTGGCGGCGGGGCCGGTGGGTGATGGCGGCGGGGCCGTGAGGGGCCGTGAGGGGCCGTGAGGGGAGGGCGGTGGCGATGGCGATGGCGGCGGCGATGGCGGCGGCGCGGGGGCTCCGTGCGGGCCCTGCCCGGGGCAGTGCCGGCAGTACCGGGAGGGCTGAGGGGAAGGAGGCGGCCCCTCGGTGACAGCGCCTTCTTAGGCCGCGCGGCTGCTTCTCAGGGCTGTGCCAGGGAGCTCGGCTGGAGTTACCGTGTTTTAAATGTTAAAACATCCCAAGCTTTATTAATAAATCGCCTCCGCGGCTCAGCTGCCCCCTACAGCAGAGCCCGACAGATTGAGAGTAAAAGCAGGAGGATGCTCACGGTCTCAGCCCGTCTTTTGGGCATGTGGGGTTGTTTTTTAAAGCTGCGTGTTTCCATTGCTGAATAAATGTTCTTGTTTGAACAGTCATTGCTGGCTCTGCCAGTGAACAAAGCGAAACAAAATGTTAATATCACGGCTGAGTTCCCAGTTGCTGAAGGCTTCGAGAATTGCAGGTAAATTGGTATTGTGTGGCAAAGTCTGCTGTTTGTTGGGGTTTATTTTCCTGGGGTCATTGGGCTCCCAGAAATTTATTTTCCCCCAAGCAGTGCAGGATAGAGGAGGCTGTTGAGTCTGTGGTTGTCAAATGTTTTTATGTCCCTGATTTACTGTGTATACATTGACTGTGATTTTCCATCAGAAAACACAAAAACTTAATGGAATAATAGAAAGGTTTGGAAGGGACCTTAAGGACCTTGGAATTCCAAACCCCTGCCATGGGCAAGGACACCTCCCAGTGAAGGGGAATCTTAAAGACCATGGAATTCCAATCCTTCCCAGTAAAGGGGAACCTTAAAGATCATGAAGTTCCAATCCTTCCCAGTAGAGGGGAGCCTTAAAGATCATGGAATTCCAATCCCTCCCAGTAAAGGGGAACCTTAAAGACCATGGAATTCCAATCCTTCCCAGAAAAGGGGAACCTTAAAGATCATGAAGTTCCAATCCTTCCCAGTAGAGGGGAGCCTTAAAGATCATGGAATTCCAATCCCTCCCAGTAAAGGGGAACCTTAAAGACCATGGAATTCCAATCCTTTCCAGTGAAAAAGAAACTTAAAGACCATGGAATTCCAATCCTTCCCAGTAAAGGGGAACCTTAAAGATCATGAAATTCCAATCCTTTCCAATGAAAGGGAACCTTAAAGACCATGGAATTCCAGACCCTCTCATTGAAGGGGAACCTTAAAAACCACAGAATTCCAATCCTTCCCATTAAAGGGGAACCTCCACCCTGCTCTGTCTGGGTGACCTGGGCATCTTACCTAGTAAATGATATTTTTAACATCACAGCATTGTAGTTAAAAAACTGAAAATCCTTCCTTGCTTTTGTGATGACGTCACAACTCGTGTGAGTGTTTCCTTTTATTTGAGAGCTGGGCAGAGCTTTTCTCGTGCTCCTGCTGGAAAATTCTGCTTTTTAAATGCAACCCCTTTCTCCCCAAGGCCACCTCTTGCCCAGGTCAGTGTCCTCCTTCCTCTGCTGCCGCTCTCCATCCGCCTGCTACAGCACCCAGCCCCCCAACACCAGCGGGGCCCAGCCCCAGCAGTGGCACACGCTGGACCCTGAGCTGGAGGAGATCCTGATTCCCAGGAAACTCTCCATCAGCCCCTTGGAGAGCTGGCTGACAGTCAGGTACTCCCTCCCCAAAGCTGAGGGGGCTCAGGAAGAAGTGAGCCATGAAAACCCCCAGCCCTCAGAGTGTCCCCCTCCTGCTGGGCAGGGGGATGTGGAGGAAGGAGAGGGAGACAGAGTGCAGTGCAGGAATGTGCTGAAGATCCGCAGGAGGAAGATGAACAGGCACAAGTACAGGAAGCTGCTGAAGAGGAGGAAGTTCATCCGCAGGAGGATAAAGGAGGGGCGCAAGAAGAAGCGTCAGGTGAGCTCAGGGGAGGGACAGAAATGTGCCCACACATCAAACTGACAGCAGAGGGTTCAGATGTGCCTAAAACATGGGAATTGTGTGCAAGAGATTCAGGGGGTGCAAAGAAAAGTTGGGTGTGGGAAAGCGAACCAGGCCCTGGGAATTAATGTGGAGCTTTGCATATGATAAATAATATGATTGATTGATTGATTGGTAATTGAATAGAATTATTGTTCAGTCGTAATAAGAATCATGAGAAATGATGTAATTGTAAAGAATCATGGGAGGATGTTTAGGATTATGAAAATTACAAGAATTCATGCTTGGATAAAATCAATATATACAATAGAACAATATGGGTTTAATAATTAATATATAGTTATATAACAAGGGTATAAGAACATGTCCATCTCAAATCTCAGATTTGGGTTTGTACCCCTGGTTCCCAGAGCTCTTCAATAATAGCACCCTCATATAATCATCCTGTGGTGATGTGTTTCCACACTAATTGAATTGAATAGAAATATTGTTTAATTGTAATAAGAATCATGAGAAAGGATACAATCATAGCAAGAATCATGAGAAAGGATGTTTTGGATGATGAAAATTACAAGAATTCATGCTTGGATAAGATCAATGTATACAATAAAACAATATGGGTTTAATAATTAATATATAGTTATATAATGAAAAGGATATAAAAACATGTCCATCTTGAATCCATGTCAGAGTCAGATTTGGGTTTGTACTCCTGATTCCCAGAGATCTTCAATAAAAGCACCCTCATATAATCATCCTGTGATAGTGTTTCTACACTAACAAACCACATTTGGGTGTTGGATGATGGATTTAAATGGATTTGGGGAAAAATGAGCCTGAATAATTCAGCATTTAGCCTCAAGCTGTGCCAGGGGAGGGTGAGGTTGGGCAGCAGCAGGAATTTCTCCATGGGAAGGGTGTCAGGCATTGGAACTGCCCAGGGAGGTTTGGAATCCCCATCTCTGGAGGTATCCAAGGAATTCCTGGATCAGTCACAGCTGGACTCAGTCATCTTGGAGATCTTTCCCAGCCTCAGTGATTCTGTGATTCCAAACATAACTGGGATAATTGCTGGGCATTTATTTAGTAATTTACAGATATGTGTGATTAATGGAGAGGAATTTTAGCATTTGTGTGAAGGATGAATTCATGTGTCTGCTGTAATCTGAATTTCTCCCCTGTCTTGCCACCATCCTCAGGTGTTTTTTACTCTTTTTTTTTATACATTACTTCCTTTCCTAGAAGGGGCTGAGGAAAGACATGGGGGTTGGTTTGTTCAAGCTGGGGAAGTTCTCCCTCAGCACTGCCTTTCTTGGGATATCATTTAATTCATTCTCTAGAAATTCTTATTTTGCCCAGCTACAGATTGAGGTTAATTGTAATTCCACTGTTTCAGATTTGCATTGAACTCTGTAAAATCCTTTCCTCACCATTTCAGTCCACCTTCTCAGTTTGCCTTGCACAGGACTTTGAAAATAATACTGCCAAAATCCTTTTAATGTCTTCTGAATTTTCTGCAGTAAAATTCAATATTTTGATACTTAAAAACTTGATTTCCTTTGTGTGTGTTACACCTACACTGCCCTTGGGACACATTTTTACTTCTAAGCTGTGTCACTTTTTTTTTTTTCTTTTTTTTTTTTTTTTTCTTTGTTTTAGGTAAAATTTGAGAAAGATTTGGAGCGTGTCTGGAAAAAAGCTGGCTTGAAAACTGCTCCTGCAGGGTGGCAAACCCCCAAGATCTACCTGAGGAGTTCCAAGCGATAAAAAAACTACACCTGCCACAAATTTTAACCTGCAATTGTAATTAAAAAAATATTTAAGTATGTCCATGACATTTAACATTTTTCTGATTGTGATGAAAAGAATAGGAAGGAGTTTTGCAAGGAGCTTTTCCTCCCCAAAGGAGAGTTGTGAGCTCTTTCCTCTGTCCTGTGGTCATTGCTGAATTTCTGAAATCCCTCTTTGAGATGAGACTGAAGGTAAAAAAAAAAATCAGGTGTGGGAGATGGGATCAGGGAAAGAATTGCTGTTGTTTATATGGCACAAAGCTTTGGAAAAGTTCTTTTTTGAATTGCATTCTTTCACAGCCTTTATTGCAGAAAGATTGGGGTTTTCCTGAGAGTTGTGGTGGGATGGGAATTGGATCAGAATCAATTAATTAATTAATCAGGATTTACCTACAGGAGTTTTTGTTGTCTCTTATCTGGAGCCTTGGTGTGCCTTGGGCATTGTGTGAGCATCCTTAAAAGGCACTTTTATTTTTGTGTTCTCTTTTGTGCTAATAAAAAATGGTTATTTTTGTCTTTGACTGATCCCTGTCATGTAGAACATCCAGATATTGGACAAAGTAGAAGCTCAGAGCTAATTATTCATTAACTACACCAACTTTTGTGCCTGAGACAAGGCTGATACAATCAGCTGCTCTTGCATGGTTGAAGAGAGTTGTGAAAGCTGAGAAAAATAAACCCTCAGGACATTTTATCTGGGTTCTGCTTTGGGTTCTGCTTTTCTTTTTGGGGTTTGAGGCTGTTCTGGGTGGTTTAGTGTGATTTAACTTTTATATTTTAAAAGAGATTGGGTGGACTGAGAAGGAGAATGAAAAAAAGCTTCTTCAGGCTGGGAAACTCCCTGAAAATAATTATTTTTTATTCTGCTAGGAGAGAATAAACTAAAAGGGAGGAAAATAATCTGTGGAAATCATTGCTACAAGGTGCAGTTTAGGACAAGCTTTCCACAAGGAAATAACAAATCCTGACATCTTAAATCTCTCAGGATTTGTGATTTCCTTGTGCAAAAACTCTCTTACAAGGCACTGATCAGGTTTTACACCCCCAGGGCTGTGTCAGCTTCCTTCAGGATGGAATTTTAAACTCACTTTACTGAACAAGCAGAGAGATGGAAAAGTGCCTCTGATTTTCTGTAGAGGGAGCCTGACTCCAGGATATCCTCACAAAGCTTTTGGAGCTGCTCTTCCTCTCCAAAATATCCAAAATATCTCCAAAATATCTGCATCCCACTCAATCTGCACTTAAAGGTTTATGTGCAGGTGTGGCTGTGGTAACAAAAAAAAAAAAAAAAAGGCTGCAAACAGGAAAACTTTGATTTAAATCTTCAACATACTGAAGATTTTTCATTATTTTGCTGTTCTAAGAGGAAATGGTTGAAAACCAAATTCCTGGTGTTCATTACTGGGAGGTAACTGGTGGGGTGGTGGTTTTATGTCACTCATTGAGCTGGAAAGGTGCCTCAAAACTGGAAAATAAATGAAATTTCTCTCATTTTTCTCAGAATTCTTGGATGTCATGCGCTTTAATGCAGGCAGCAAGCTCAGCTGGACAGAACAAGTTCAGTTTTCTCTCTGATCAGGTTTGTGCTGGGATGAGTTTGCTGTAAAATTGGAAATCAGCTGACATGGAAGGGATGAAAACTCTGAATTTTGTGATTTTTCTTTTTTTTTAAATTTTTCTCTGAAGCAAATTCCATTGCAAATGTGGAGGGTGTTGCCCCATTTTGGAAAGGTCAGAGCCCAGCAATATGGTGGCAGTGGCAAAAATACAATTTATTTTTAATGTTAGCAAGTAATACTTGTGGCAAACAGGATTTTGGTTAACCTGGAAAACAATAATTCTTAGCAGAGAATGACATTTTTAAGAGTTTTCTCTAGAAAATGTGGTGTTGAATGACATCAGCATGGATCCTTGAAGTTTTTTGGAAGGGTTTTTTGAAGTTTTTTAGAGGATTCTAGACAGAAAATAAGTTTTTTCAGCCACAAATAAATCCAGTTTAACTTAAAAATCTGAGAATCAGGCCTGATTGTGTATGGACTGATTCCTGCAGCTTTTTCCTAAAAGTCTGGATCAATTTCCAATTTATATAAAACTGGAAAATTGCTTGGTGCTTCATGGTGGGAGACATGAAGTGTTGAAAATGACAGGAGACTTTTAGGATTAAAGCAGATTTATGATACTGCTGAGAGTACAGAATTAATTTTAATTTTTTTATTAAAAAATAGCAACCTGTTTATTCCACTCCAAATCAAGAAGTTTGATCCCTTTGGAAACAAGGATTGAAACCCAAATGGGTGGGAGGTAAAAACATTTAAATTTGGTATAAATTTAGCAGATAAGCATTTGCTGCCTGATTTAACCCTGTGATGATCTGGGGTGTGCAGAAGAGATTTCAGCTCCTGGGCAGCCACTCTGCACTTCTGCACAGGAACAATTTTGGATGTTGTCTCCAAAAATTTGTCCAAAAAAATGTCTGATTTTGGCTCAGTTCACATTAATTCAGTTCCACCCATGGCTGGGATGGAATGATGGCTTCTCCTTCTCCAGGGACCTGATTCAAACCTTGTTCTAGTGGTTTTGGTTTGTTAATTTGAAATTTTTTCTTTTGTGAGATAGGATTAGGAGGAAGGTAAAATAGGTTTAATGATATAAAGAGAAACTTTATTACTAGAAACTATAAGAAAAAAACCAGGAGCAAACAAAAAGAGAAATAAAGAGAATAATCTTCCTGTTTTATTGGCTTCTGATAGCTGGTGTGCCTAAAACTTTTTTTTTTTTTTTTGTGTGTGTGTGTGGTTTATTTTTATTTGGGGCTTTGTTTGTTGTTGTTTGTGGGGTTTTTGTTTGCTTTGAGTTTGGTTTTTTTGGTTGGCTGTTTTTGGGTTTTTTTGACATCACAGGGAGAGGACAGAGGTGATGCCTCCTGGAGGATTTCTCTGCAAAAAAAACAGAGTTATTCTGATATTTTTTATTGTGAGAACTGTTCTTTCTTCCATTAATAAACTCCAGTCTCAAAATGGAATAAATCAGCCAATATCAGGGGATGTTCATGAGCATTTGGTGTACAAAACACCTTTCAGGGCATTATTAATTAACAGATTTAATAATTGCTGAGCAGGACCAGTGGGCACCTTTACTCTGGTGAGCTCATGCACTGTTCAATGAGGCACTTTGATGTGAAAAACCAAAATATTGGTGTGCATTGGCTGCAGGAGCTGCTCCTTCTCAAATCCTGATCCCTGATGCAGAAATTCCAAATTTAACAAAGCAGCTTTGTCCTCACCAGCTGAAAACCTGGCTGAGGTGAAAGTCCTGATCTGACAAACAGCACCTGGGGCTGACTCAAATGTCACCTTTTCTTTTCACCATTCATGCTGTTCTCTGTTTTCCAGGAAAACATCCTGGTTTGGGGTCATTTGGGCTGAACCTCTCCAAAAATAACAGAACTCTGTACCCAGCCTGGAGCTTTTGCAGAGCTGAAATGGGTTGGAAAAGTGGTTTTTTTGTTATTTTTTTTTTTCCATGCTGCTTTTTAAATAAATAAAAAATATCAGTAACTGCTGTAAACATCTCTGAGGTAGCTTGGAGCAAACACAGGGTGCTGGTTTTCCTGTGGAAGAATCCATTCTTGCTTGACTTTCCCTACAAAACTGAGGAATAAAGCTGGAACAAGGAGTTCTGTGAGTCAGGGAATTTAAGAAAACCATCTGATACATCACTTTTGTGTCAAATCCCTGATTTAGGGATTTTTTTTTTTTCCTGCTCTTTGCATGGACACTAAGAACTCTAAAACTGAGACTTGTCCCCCTTGAATGTAACTGGAATTTTCTGCAAAATAATGGGAAGAAGGAGGAATTTGAATGGACAGTGGCACCTTGACAAGGCTAAATGGCAGTGGCTAAAATTTGAAATATTGTTTAAAAAATGAGGGGTTTTATAATTTGTTCAGTAATTGAGGCTTGGTGCTGCTCAGGCAGGTGTTGTGCTGAGGGAATGTCACTGACAGGTCTAGAAAAAAAACTCCTGGAATACTTTGGAATTCCTTTCTCACTTGTAAAATGGTTGGTGTTAAGGATGTGGAATTGTGAGCAGGTGAAACATTACTGGGTTGGGATTTTGGTGTTTTAAGGGAATTAATTCATGGAGGATGATCTGGCTGAGCTTTATCACCAGCCAGCAAGGAACTGGTTAAAGCTGAAGGAAAAAAGAGGTGGAAAAATGGAGTTGGAGTCAGCAAAGTGTGAGCAGCAGACTCTCCCTGCATGATTTTAATGCCTCATGATTTTTGCTTTTTTATTTTTCATGTATTTATAATCCTGCACTTCTTTAGTTACAACTCCAAACTCCATGTACAGTGTGAGCTCAGCTCTCCCATTTTGCTCAGAACAACAATTCCTCTCCAAGGGAATCAAGGACACCTCACAGGCCCCAAAAATATAAACAAAAGTGAGTTGGGGGGAGCAAATTTGGGGTAAATTCCTTCATTACCTGAAGCTGTAATTGGAGGATTTACCCCCAGTCTGCAAATGGGCCAAACTTATAAAAATGTGAAAACCTGTGGTCCATTTTTAGGTGTAAAATAATGTGTAAATATAATTGTTTTTTATTCTTCTAATTTTGGCCTCTGTTTTTAGGCAGCCCCAAAAGGCACTGGCTCTGGAGAATATCCTGATTTATTCTTGGCCTCTTGCCATCCCTGACTCCTCTAACCCATGGGATCATCCCCTGGGGAAGGGAAGGCAGGAAAAGATTTCCCTCACCAGAAATTCTTGCAAAAACCTGGGATTGGCGGGGGGGGGGGGGGGGGGGGGGGGAAATAGAAAAGAAAATAAAAAAAAGTGGAAAATAATAAAATAATATCTGTGGTTGAATGACAACACCTTCTCCTGGATTGATTTCTGCTGGTGGAAAGGAGAACAAAAATGTGTAGGAACAGCTCCTTGTGGAGTGGGGCTGCCAGGATAAAGTCACCTGAACCTTTCCACTTTGTTCTGAGGGAAAAATACAGATTTCCATGTTGTTCTGAGGGAAAATTTGCATTTCCACCTTGTTCTGAGGGAGAAACAGGGATTTCCACACATGGTGCCATCCCCAAAGTGGAGTGGGAACTCTCACTTAATTTCTGAAGGAGCAAGCAGCACCCTGGGGTTTTTTAACTAAAATTATGTTTGCCAGAGTCCTCTTGGGTTAATCCTAAGCAAATACACTTTTCACACAGACCACCCTCAGAAGCTGACCAGGCTCCATGTTTATGTGTCTAAATTTGGCAGCAGGATTATATTGCATTATGGAAAGTAACCTCCTTTCACCCAGAGTATTTTTATTTTTAATGCACCAGCCTGCAAAGCTGAGGTGAATAACACAACTCTGGCAGGCACTTTTGAGCACCCTCTTCAGGACCAACCCATTAATTTTTCCACTCTTTTCCCAGTCATTTCTGATCTCAAAATAAACTGGAATCCCACTGCTTAATTATTTTAGGTGGGTGCAATGGATGGGCTGTAATTAGTGTCAAAATCTGGTGGCAGAGCTCTGTTCCCACGTGCAGAGAGGTCACAAAATGTGGTTTGAGGCACAGTGGCCACAAAGGGAACACTAAAATTTCAGCTCCCAGCTCCTGAGGACTCCCAGAATTTTCTCATTGCTCACAGGAATGAGCAGTGCTGGGTGTTTGTGGCTTGAGCTTTTTTTTTTTCAGGGAAAAATCTGATTTAATGTTATCTGTTGGAGCAGTAAAATTGAGTTTGAGCAGTGCTGGGTACTTGTGGCTTGAGTTTTTTTTGGGGAGAAATCTGATTTAATCACTCCTACCTGTGGGAGGAGTGAAATTCAGGTTGAGCAGTGCTGGGTACTTGTGGCTTGAGATTTTTTTTTTGGGAGAAATCTGATTTAATGTTACCTGTGGAAGGGGTGAAATTCAGATTGAGCAGTGCTGGGTGCTTTTGACTTTAGTTTTTTTTTCAGGGAGAAATGTGATCTAATCACTCCTACCTGTGGGAGGAGTGAAATTCAGGTTGAGCAGTGCTGGGTACTTGTGGCTTCACCTTTTTCTAGGTATGAAAAATCTGATTTAGTGTTACTTGTAGGAGAAGTGAAATTCAGTTTGAGCAGTGCTGGGTACTTGTGGCTTGAGCATTTTTTATTTTTTTTTTCCAGGGAGAAATGTGATTTAATCACTCCTACCTATGGAAGGAATGAAATTCAGTTTGAGCAGGGCTTGGTGCTTGCTTAAACTTTCCCCAGGTTGGAGAAATCTGATTTAATGCTGCCTGTGGGAGCAGTGAAATTCAGGTTGAGCAGTGCTGGGTGCTGTGGCTTGAGCTTTTTTTCCAGGGAGAAATGTGATTTAATCACTCCTACCTGTGGAAGGAATGAAATTCAGCTTGAGCAGGGCTTGGTGCTTGTGGCATGAACTTTTTCTAGGTGGGAAAAATCTGATTTCTTGTTACTGTTGGAGCAGTAAAATTCAGTTTGAGCAGTGCTGGGTGCTATGACTTGAGCTTTTCCCAGGCTGGAAAAACCTGACTTTGTGCTGCCTGTGGGAAGAGTGAAATTCAGTTTGTGGTCAGGGTTTGTGGGGTGCTCAACCTGCTCCAGGGGCTTGGGAGTGACCTGGAATTCTGGACAGTGATTTTTGGACACTTTTTCAGCTCAGTTGCTTCTCCCCTATCACAAAATACCTCAAAATCTGGAATGACAGAGGATGCAAAATCCCTGCTGCTTTTCAGATTGGAATTGGGTCTGGGGGCTTTTCCCTGGAATTCAGAAAGTGGGTGAGGAGCAGCTGCTGTTTTGTCCCACATTTCTGGAGACAACCCCAGGGGTGAGCAGAGTTCCAGGGGCTGATTTGATGCCTCAGCCATTTCCTCCTGAGCCTCCTGCTGCCCAACTGGAGCAGGACTGGGGATCTGCCCCCAGAGCTCAGCCTGCTGGATCCTTTGTGGGTTTGGGCAAGCTTGAGATGCTCCAGAACCACATGGGAATGAGTCAGTGCCGTGTCATGGGTTGGAAACTCTCCTGTCTCAGGCACTGCAGGTTCAAAAGTTGATTTTGTATAAATTGAGAAGGTTTAGTTGTAAGTGGCCCTGGTAAAATCCTGATTTCCTAGGAAATTCCTGCTGCTGTGGACCTTAGGGAAGGATTAATAAATGCAGATAAATGAGCAGAGCCTCTCCTGGAATTCTGCTTGCTGTAACTCCAACTCAAAGCTGCACATTTTTTCCATCCCCTCATGCTTCATGCAGGGATTTTGATCTCATACCTTTAATATTTAGTGTTGAAGGCACCCCTGGCTCTCAGAATAGACTAGGGGATGAGTACTTAATAATTTAAATGAAATAAAAGGTAGAAAGATATCCTTTCACTGGGGTAAAGAAGCAGCATGTGGAAATGACTCCTGGTTTCCCTAGGGAATGGGAATACTGGGAAAATCTCAGAGGCAAGAGGGATGAAATGGAAAGTTAAAAATGATTCCCAAAATCTGCCCAGGCTGGTGTGCAGCTGGTCCAGGCTCTGCTCCCAGTTCTGCCACTGCTCTGCTCTGTCAGTTTGGGTGACTCATTTCCTTTTGTGCTCCCTCTTGCTCCTGTCTAGATTCCAAATTTTTCCTCCCAGGAGCTGCCTGTGCTATGTGGGACAGACCCAAGTGTGCTGTGACCAAGAGAGAGCCTTGCACACTTGAGTGAGGGACCAGAAAACACATTTAATGTGGTTTTAGTTATTTTTAACAGCATTTGAATTGAAAAAAAAATCATAGCCAGTACTTAAAATTAATATATTTTAAAACTAAAATAATTTTTATAGAGAACTGATTTTTCAGATTTACTTTCCTACAGTTTGATCATGCCAAAAATATTAAACTTGACAGAAAAATATAATTTATACCTGCTCTGTGAATGTCAGTGATGTGCTGCTTTGTGTCTCTTTTTCCATCCCTGATTTTTTTGCTGCCTGTTGTTTTCCCATTTCTCCTTGGTCAGTTGTTTTTTTTTTTGGGGTAGCTTCTGTCTAGAATTAAAAAAAAATATATAAAAGCAAAAAATCAGTGTTGGTTTCCTGGGCAATTTCTCTGTTTTTGTAGCTGGTTTCTATTCATGGTTTTGAGATGAATCCCAGGAATCTGAAGCTTTCCAGCCAAAGGAGGTGTTTAAATATTGTGCCATCCCAGGGTGCTGGAATGCAGGGAGTTTTTGGAGATGCTGGGTGCAGACAGAGCTCTGTGACCTGCTCCAAGGACACACCAATTGCATGGATTAATGGGAATAATCCACACAGCTGGAAAATTCTGCAGTTGGGCACATCCAGGTCTGTCCCAGCACAGCTCAGATCAAAACCCTCTCAGCATTTCCAGCTGAATCAGTTCCTGCATTCCTGGACATGCACATTAATTCATTTCTGCTCCTTGGGTTGTAGGGAAGTGGAGCTTCCAGCTGGAGATTCAAGGCAGGAAGAAATTGAGGAATTGTCCCCAAAATCAAGCTCTGGTTTTGCTTCAAGGTGAAGCCTTCAGCTGGCCCAGGGAAGGTTCAGGCTAGATATTATTATTATTAATAATAATTAATAATTAATAATTAATTATTAATTATTTTTTCCCCTGGAACATGGGAATTGCTGCTCAGTGATCCTGGAGGGATTTTCCAGCCTCAGCAATGCTGGGATTGAGGAGTGCTTGGAATTTCTGTGGATTTCACCTGTCCCTGGCTGTGCCAGGGCTGGTATTTAATGATATTTACTGACATTTAATGATATTTAATAGTATTTAATGATATTTAATGGTATTTAATGATATTTAATGGTATTTATTGATATTTTTTTTATCCAGCCAGTCCAAAGGTGTCAGAGCTCTGCCCTGCTCATCCCCCAGCCTGTTCTTCTCAGCTGCTTTGGTGGCTGCATCTCAGGCTGCTGATTACAGTGGAACAAAAAAACATCTGGTGAGGCCATCACCTTGTCATTCTGGATGTGCCCTTCAGAGAAGGCAAATCAGGGCTCTTTGTGTTTGTGGCTGGGGAACAAGCAGGGTAATGCTGGGGCTGAGAGGTGCCTGCCTTGTTCCAGCCCTGCAGTAATGACAGCCTCTGCTGGGCAGCCCTCTCATTGTGGCTGCCTTTCAGTTCTGTCCTTTCAGTTCACAGTTCTTCCTCTAAACTGGATTATTTCAGGCTTGCTGAAGGTTTGGCAGCTGGAAGATTTGGTTTAAAGAGAAAAGTGAAAGATGGTGTTGGTGTAAATTAACCCTGGACTGTGGTGCCTTTGTTTTGCTGTTCCTGTGCAAAGTTCTTTTTTTCCATATTTTATTTTGAAGAATCCTTTGTCACTGCCAATTAGCTGCACTCTTTATTCCTAAATTATAACATTTCCTGCTACTTTACTGTTCCAGGAATTTTATCCTTTCTTCTTCCCATGAGTAGGTATTTTCTCCTTTGATCCTGGTGGAACACTCTGGGTCCTGTATTTAAAGAAGCTGTTGATGATAAGCCTGGAGTGTTGACAAATCCTGCACACAAGGTCTTGTACTGTAATTTGTGTCAACAGATCATTAATGCTGCCATTCCTTTTTAATTCATGTATTTATGGCTGTGAAGATGGGGGAAGGGGCCACTTCCACTCCTGTTTGCCAGTGTTAGTGGCTCTCAAAAATTCAGTAAAGGATGGAGGGTTCCCCTTGGCATCAGACATTTTTTCCTGATCTGATATTTGCTCAGTTTTTCTGTCTGCTGATCTTCAGTTTGGATTTATTGGGAAGTCTCTCAGTGCAGCCTGAAAACCAAAATGGTAAAAAAAAAAGGAAGAGATGGGGAGGAAGAAACTTCCTGACAGTCACAACTTCCCACAAGCCAATTACCCTTGTGGCCCCTTTGCCCACCTGAGTCAGTGCTTTAGATCTGAATTAGGTGTGAAATGCCGATTTTTCTTTTGCCACAATGAAAAAGGGGCGACTGGGAGCACGGAATCCTTTCTTCTGCTGCTGACCTGATCTGCTGGCAGGTGCAGAGCCTGCAAAACCGCTCCTGTTGCTGCTGGAAAGTCCCTTTTTCTTGCCTGGATGAAGCTGCTTTCTGTGGTCAGGATTTGTGGCCAGCTGGAGATGAGCAATGGGGATGTTTGGAATTGGGGGAATCAATCCCAATTCCCCTGGGAGTGGGGAGGGAGAAAGGCTGGGGAGCACTGCTCAGCTCAGAATGGAGAAGCTGCTTAAAAATTCAGCTCCTAGACCAGGAAAAATGTTGACACAGCTGCTCTTGCAGGATGTCTCTGGACTAGCAAAGCCCCAGAAAGCAGGGCTGGCTGCAGACTGTGCAGGATTAGAGAGGGGACAAAGCAGAGACCTGCAAACCCCTCTGTGAACCCCAGAGAAGCTGCTGCTCTTCCCCTGGGTGATTTTAGGAGACTTCAGCCTTGCTCAGCCTGGACTTGGCTCCTTGCAGTCAGGAAATATCCAGTCCATGACAGCAGCAACCACAGCAATCTGCTCCCTCCCAAAATCCCTGCGAGGAGCAGGCAGTAACCTCTGCAGTGCCACAGCTGGGAGGCAGAAAAGTGGGAAAAAAACCCTGGAATTGCAGCCTGGAAGGGTCTGTGTGTGACTGGGAGGGATCAGGGGAAGGAGACAGTGCTGGATTTGCTCTCTGATCAGTGGGAGCAGCTTTTGGCCTCCAGCCAGGCGTTTTCCAGGCTGCTCTGAGCACAGCTCTCTGATGGAGACATCAGGAAAGGCTCCTTCTTCCAGGAGATTCCATGGGATTCCATGGAATTCCGTGGGATTCAATGGGGTTCAGTGGGATTCCAGGAGATTCCATGGGAATCCATGAGATTCCATGAGATTCATGGGGATTCCATGGGATTCAATGAGATTCCATGGGAATCCATGAATTATATGAAAATCCATGAGATTCCATGAGTTCCCATGAGATTCCATGAAATTCCATGAAATTCCATGGGAATCCATGAATTCCATGAATTCTATGAAAATCCATGAGATTCCATGAGTTCCCATGAGATTCCATGAAATTCCATGAGTTCCCATGAGATTCCATGAAATTCCATGAGATTCCATGAGAATCCATGAGATTCATGGGGATTCCATGGGAATCCATGAGTTCCCATGAGATTCCAGGGGATTCCATGGGAATCCATGAAATTCCATGAAATTCCAGAGAATCTGCTGGGGATTAGGGTTGTAACTGGGATTGTGAATATCCAGGTGGTGCCACAGCTCAGGTGATAAATGTGGGAATGTGGAGGGAGGGGCTGTTCCTATCCCATTATCCCCAAATCTTCTCACTTCATAGAAATGTCAGAGTTGGAGTTTCCAGGGAAATTTTGTGAAGTTCATATCTGAAGATTATTTTAGGATTTTTCCCTAGAAACAAACAGTTCTCTGAATCTGTCTTGGCCAGTGTGGAGTTAACAGCAGGCTTTTTTTTTTTTTTTTTTTTTTTTTTCATGGTCATATTATCTAATAATAATAATAGCTGCAGTTTCTTGGAATTTGTTTGGAAGTGTCTGGTTCTGTCTGATGCTGGAGACAGGATCCTGGACTGGCTGAAATTCTGATTTGGATGCTCCCAAAGTTTCCCTTGGTGCAGTGTGTAATTATTTAAATGTTTATTTAGGGGGATGTTATAATTATAATAATAACACTCTCCTCTTTCCTGAAACTCTTCCCCCTCTGGCATTGAGGGAATTTATTTTCTGGTAGAGTAGAGAGACAGAAAAATGTCAGAAGGAAAAATTCAAGTGTGGCAATTAAGTTTATCCTCGTGGATCCCATGGGAAGGCTCCTGACTTTTGTTTTTAACTTCTCTTATGGAATCCCACAGACATTTAAGGACAGTCAATTTAATTCCCTTTCTTCACTTGATGACTAATTTGATTTAATTGTAAATTCAATAAATCCAATTCATTAAACCTGACAACATGACAACAGAATGCAAGGAAACAGAAAAATTGACCATATTTTAATTTACCTAGAATATGTGATTTTACTTTTAATATCCTAGCAGCAGCTACTCTATTTCCTATTTTATATTCTATTTCCTGACTTTATACTCATTGTCATTTTCCTGTAAATACCCAGCCCTTGCTTACAAATCACAGGACAGGGTAAATATTGTTCTCTAGGTTCTCTTTGGAGACTGGAGCTGGAAGTAAAACCAGATGAGGAGACCAAGATCAAAACCCCGTTGAAGGCAGCAGAAGAAATCCAGTCTGGAGGAGTGTCAGACAAAGGGAGCAACAGCTGGATCAAGTAAAACACGAGGAAAATTGCTTCCATCCCTAGGGGGAGGGAGAAAGATTTGTTTTTGTCAGCCCAGAGCTGTGTGGGACCAACTTCAGGCGTTGAAACTTTGATGTCAGAGTCAGGGAGGGCTCAGAAGGGAGGGGAAGGAGGAGAGGGATCTGCAGAAAGTGAGGGAAGGAGGTGGGGAGCTGGAGGTGGAGTAATCCTGCAGAATCTGAGCTGCTGTGCTCAGCTCTGGGGATGTAAATTGATGAGGTCATAGTGTTTGCCACTTACAGAAAAGAAAGTTTTAAAGGGGAAAAAAAAAAAAGTCTCCAAGTTGTTTTTTGAGAGAGGCGAAACCTCCGAGAAGCCGAAGGAATGGAGCAACTTGTGAAACTCCTCCTGTGGCAGATTTTGCTTCAGCAAAGTAAGTTCTGAGCTGCTGGGTGGTGCTTCTTGTTTTTATTTCAGCTGCACAACAGGGCTGGGGGCTGCCTGAGAGGTTTTGAGCTGTTGTCTTTGTAAGGTTTTGTTCAGATCCCTAAACTTGCTCTGTTCCCGTCTGGGGAGGGGAGGGAGCCGTGGGTTTCCTCTGCTTTTTGGGGAGAGAATGGAAACGTGTTTGAGGTTTTTGCAGCTCTGTTCAGCATGTTTGTGCAATTATTTTTTTCCTATCAGCAAATTCAAAAACAATAAGTTTGGGTGTGAGTACAGCAAAGGTTTCACAGTCACATTTACAGAATTTAAGGTTATTTGTGATGTTTGAAGAAGCAGAAACAGCTGGGGCTGCGTGTCTGTGAGGGTTCAGATGGAGGGAAAAAAGGATGTGTGGTTTAGGGGTTTCTTTTCCTCTTGTCAGCAGAAAGACCAACACAGAATTCACTTTTGGGTAGCAAGGTGCAAGAAAGGAGCAGGAAGTGAGGAGCAGAAGTTTTTTTGGGGCTGGTGACTCTTCCCAGCCCTTTCAAAGAGCTGTGGCTGACACCTGAGCCCCACTGCTCCCACTGGGGTGGGATGAGGTGAGGAGCTCTCCCTTTGCTCCCTGATTATTGCACTTGCCATGTCACCACGGCATTTTTGCAGTGCCCCAAGGCTGGGTGTAGGAACTGGGAAATGGGATCAGTCATAGGGACAGAAGAGTTAAAGGGGCTCAGAAATTTGGGCTGTGGGGTGGGTTAAGGAGGAGGAGAAGAGTTCACAGTTCTGTTCTGCAGAGGCACCAACCAGTCCAGTGACTCCCAGTGATGTCTGGCAGGAATAGCAGGTTGGGCTGCTGCAGAGCCAAGAAAAACCAAAAAAAAAACAGTCCTACCTGAGCATGGATGAGCTCTGCCAGAATTTCAGGTGCATTTTGGATTTACCTGGATGCCCCCTGATGTTTGAGCTGACCCAAATGAGGTGATAACTCACTAGTGAGGAGGGGAAGGGGGAAATCTGTGAAATGTGTGTCCCTTCTGCAGAGGAACCTCTCCCTCAAGTGTTAATGTCTCTGGAGGAAGAGCCCCGTGTTTGAACAGCTCTGCAGAACCATTCCCTGGGCTGCAGCCAGGCTCATGGCTGGGGAGGTTAAAGCTCAGCTCAGAGCCCAAAGCTGGGGCAGATCTCTGAGGGATCCTGTCTGTGCCCCGGGTGGGGACTGGCACAGACACAGAGTTTTCCCTTTCTGCAGAGGCAGCACATTCCTGCTCTCTGCCTGTTCCTGCCTGCAGGGAGAGCTGGAATTATTGGTGCTGGGTGGGTGTTGAAGGGCTCTCACATCCTTTTTGGAAGTGGGAGACTCTGCTGGGAAAGGGGAAGGAAGCCTTTAAAAATAAACAAACACAGAGATATAGAGAAAATCCCAGTTCAAAGCCATCAGTGGGCTTGGAAGGGAAATTCTGTTTTAGTGAGGAGCTGGGAGGGAGAAGTTTAGGAGGAGCTGTTTTCTCACCATATCCCTCTTCCAGATGTTTGTCCTGGTTACTGCTCAGTGGGTTTAAAAACCCAGAGGAGAGCTGGGCTGATCCGTGTCACTGTCACCTTGCTGCATCAAAAACCATCAGGGCCTCTCAGGATGGAGCCCAGAGGGTTTGGGGACAGTGGTGGCTGCTGCTTTTCCCATAATTGTATATAAATTGTATATAAACCCACTCTAAAGAGAGGGATTCATGGCAGAAGTGAGGAATGTGGCACACACAGATTTGGGAAGAAACTTTCTGCAGGACTTCTGCTAGTTTGCCCACAGTTGTTTTTTTGGGTTTTTTTTTTTGTTTTTGTTTTTTTTTTTTTTTTTTTTTTTGTGGCTTAATTCTTTCACACAAAAAAATGGATGGGATTCAAGAAGTAAGAGCTGGCTCTGCCTTTTACAAGGGATTAAGAAATCATTTTCCAGGCTGCTTTCCTCTTCCTCTACTGTGGGACCACAGAGTACCTCTGGGATCCTGCTGAGTCAGCACAGAATGTGTCAGGGGACAGCACAGAAATGTCTTTTATTGGTGTTTTTTGTTGTTTTTTTCTTTTCTTTTTTTTTTTTTTTTTTTTTGTGGTTACATCACCCAGAGAAGACAAAGCAATTCTCCATCCCATGGAAGTTGAAACTGTAAAATGAAAGCCACAGCTGGGTTCTGTGCTGACAGCTCTGAGGTTCAGAAAGCTCCAGGTCCTGGAGCCCTGTGATGACAGAGGTCAGAGCTGTCACCAGGTGCATGAAGACTCTTTGGTTTGACAACTGACTCACCAAAACTGCTTCCAGCTGACCCCAGTGCTGCAGCTCATCAGCTGGGCTGGGGCTTTGTCTCTGCTCAGAAGCTGCTGGGTCACAAAATCCCTTTTTACAGCAGGGCTGGGTTGCTCTGCCTGTCTCACACAGCACAGGGAGGACTGAAAAGAGAAAAAGGCTCATTCCTCCTTCTGCTCTCTGCTCAGGTTATTGAAGGTCAGTTCTTCTAAATCCCATTTTTTCCAGGCATTCAAGAGATCAGAGACATCCCAGATTCCTCAGATTTCTGAGTGATCTCATTCACAGCTCTGTCAAATAAGTTTGAGCCTTACCCACTGATGGATGTGTGCAGATTTCCAGCATGGCTGGGGAATCTGAACAATCAATTCTTCCTTCTTTGTCTGCTGCAGTTCCTTTGCCTCTTGTGAAGAGTTATCTGTTTTTTCCTGCTTCTAGGATTTTGCTACAATATCACCTTCTTTTTTTTTTTCTTTCTTTCTTTTTTTTTTTTTAAATATTTGCACCATTTTGTCAAACTGTGGATGATATCCTAAGTTCAGACCCAGAGTTTCTGTCCAGACTCTGTGTGTGCACAAAGTGAGAAACTTTTTCTCTCCCACCTCTTTATGCTGAGCTCCAGTACTTAAATTCTAAATTCACCTCTTCTAGGTGAATTTTGTTGTGATGTTCAGTCTCAACCCAGCATTGTGTGGGAACAGGCTCCAGCAGCTGCAGCTGGGAAGGGAAGGAAAAAGGGGAAAGGAAAAAGGGGAAAGGAAAAAGGGGAAAGGAAAAAGGGGAAAGGAAAGGAAAGGAAAGGAAAGGAAAGGAAAGGAAAGGAAAGGAAAGGAAAGGAAAGGAAAGGAAAGGAAAGGAAAGGAAAGGAAAGGAAAGGAAAGGAAAGGAAAGGAAAGGAAAGGAAAAAGGGTTGTCTTTGCCTTCAGGCTTGGTTGTTTATTAAATCTTATCTAAAGCACAGAAAGTTCAGCAGCACTTCCAGCCACCAGCTAAAAGTGAGAAAAATGGAGCTGAACCTATCAAGCTACAGGGTCTCTTAAAGCTAAACAGTCCAATAGAGAACTAACACCTATATTATTTATACTCTTGACCCAATAACCAAACTCCTGGTTGGTTTCTGTCCAACCAGAAACTACTGCCTGAAACCATGAAGAAGAATGAACACCAAAAACAGACACCACCCCAAACCCTCCAGCTTGTCCCATACCTATTGCTATATTATAAAAACCTCAAATTAAAAGCCCTTCACCATGTGAAATCACACACTTTTATTTAACTACACACCTGTGATTTTCACTCCATCACTCAAATTTAGAATCTCCTCCAATGCCTCAGGTCAAAAGCAGTGTTCTCCTGGGGTTCAGTGCCAGGAAGCTCAGAAATCTGAAATAACCCAGTTTGTGGCATCCAACAGCTGTCCTGGCAGGTGGGAGGGTGCAGAAAGGTGCAGAGCCAGGGGCTGGTGTGAGCTCAGAGCTCTTGTCACATTTACAAAGTGCTTTGGTTTATCCGGTGCTGCTCCGTGTTTTCCATCAGCTGGGAGGAAAGGGAGAGCAGTAAACGCCTTCACTCCTGTGCCTGAGCCAGCAGAGCTTGTTTCTGTCGCACCAAATCCATCTGCTGCTGGTGCAGGGCTTGGCAGCAGCCTCACACACCATCCCCCAGCTCGCAAATCGCTGCTCATGTCGCGACAAATCGCTGCTGGTGTCACGACATCGCCTTGCCCCGGGGCAAACCGCACCCATTGAGGCACAGGGACAATGCCTGGACACCGGGACACCTCTGTGCTGGCCTGGCACAAGTGACACCGACTTTTCCTGGCTGGTTTGGTGCTGTGGAAGGGCTTTTTTATAATTTTGTTTTTCTAAGCTGAATTTAAGTCCTGCCTCGATCCATTTTGCAGCCTATCAGGTGAGACAAATGATGAAATTATTTCTCTTTCTTATATACAGAGAACACAGACCTTGTCCAAGATTTGGTTTTTCTCTTTGTGATGCTGAGATTTTAAATGTAAGAAAAATCACCTCCCATGTGAAGTGCCTTTGAGCTGGCAGAAAGTGCTGTTCATTTTTTTGCTTCTGCTGTCTCTGCCCAGAGTTTTGTGATAGAAAAAGGGGAGGAAACCAAGTTTATTCTCAGTACTTGGGGGTGTGCTAAAATACCCCCAGTCTGGAGTTGAATTTGAAATTCATAAATTTCAGAGCTAAAAAAAAAAAAAATTAAAAAAAAATACAGCCTTTGTCTGGAGGACTTTGAGCCTCTGACATTAGCAGGACAAAACCTCCAATGATTTTGATATTTTGATGGAACCCACTTGGGTTTGGCAGGGTGGAGGGATGAATGGTGGTGTTGTGCTGGGAATCTGTGTTGGGAATCACAAGCCTGATGCCAGGAGACCTTCCAGAGCCCTCCCACACAAGGAGCAGGAGGGATTGGAGCAGAGAAATGCAGAATCAAAGGAATTGGTTCAGCTCTGGCAAAGTCCTTCCTGTGTGGACCTGAGTCATGTGAGATGCAGAGCAGCAGAGAATGGACTGTGCACACAGAGTGTGGCAGAACAGCCAGACAGAAACATCACAATTAAAAAACTTCAGGGAAAGATGGAGCAATACCAGAGGTGGCTGCTGGCTTGGAGTGTATTTGTAGCTTTTTTATCCTTCTGTTGGCAGTAACACTCTGTATTTTATTTTCTGCTTTGACAGGTTCTGTGTGCTCATATTCAGGTGAGTGGGATTTATTTAAATCTGCCAGGTTTGTGATCATGAGGAGGAGTGGGAGGGACCCTGATTCCATGGCACAGGGGCTTTCATTCCTAATTTCCATGGATTATGCATCCCATGCATTGGTGTCTCTAAGACTGGATTATCCTGATAACAAACATGAATGAAATCTGTTAAAGTTTTATTTATTAGGAAAAGGTTCTTGCCTCTGAGGGGGGCACTGCCCAGGCTCCCCAGGGAATGGTCCCAGCCCCAAAAGCTCCAGGAGGGTTTGGACACCACTGCCAGGGGTGCAGAGTGCAATTGTTGGGGTGTCTGTGCAGGGATAAGTTTGGATCAGGGATTCTCTGGGTCCCTTCCAGCTCAGGATTTGATTCTCCATAACAGTGTTCCATGCTGGTCTTGAAACCAGATGTGCTGGTTTGCAGGACAGGTGTCTGCCAATAAAGGCAGGAGCTTCTCTATGAAATGGAGAGTGTAAACCCCCTCCCTCCAAATTATTATAATTTTGAAATTAAGGGGCTCTCAGGCAAAGAGATGGGAATTAGGAATAGCAGTTCTTTACTAGGAAAATTCAAATAGAAATGCAGTATTACACAGAACAATCCCAGCCCTGCCAGAGTCAGAATCCAAGCTGACACCCGTCAGTCAGTCAGGGTGTTGGCACAGTCCCATTCAATGGTGGCTGCATCCTCCTGCAGGGGCAGATGTGGTTCAGCTGGAGCAGTGCTCCTGGAGAAGGTGCAGTTTCCTCTGAAGCTCCAGGGATGATGTGCAAAGGTCTGGCTTTCCTCTGGAATCCAGTGGGAAGAAGGTTCCTTGGTGTCCCAAATGTCAGTTTTTATCTGGTAGGAAAGGCTTGGCTCCTCCCCTGGCTGGAGCATCTCCCAGTGGGATGATGGAATTTTATCAGTCATGCCCTGGGACTCACTGGCCATGAACAGGAGATATCTCCTGGAGGAGGATGGGCTGTGGGAAGATAAAGATGATTGCCCAGCTGGTTTAAAGATGGCCCATGAGCAGATAATGTGTGCCAGGAGATCAGGGGCACTGCTCCAGCAGGTGGGACAAAATTCACATTTCTGGCCACATCCTTTAGTGCAACCCAAGCCACCAGAACCAAAACCGCACAGACCCCGACTCCCACTCCATTAACTCCCCAACCCCACAACTCATTTTTTTTGCTGTGTGCTCGTGGTTTCTCAGTGCCAGCCGACGCCTCCAACCCCTCCAGCGTGGTGGTGTCAGTGCTGAACATCAGCGCAGCCCTGGGCTCCCAGGCCGTGCTGCCCTGCCAGAGCCACCGCATGGTGTGGACGCAGGACCGGCTCAAGGACCGGCAGCGCGTGGTGCACTGGGACCTGCTCAGCTCCCACTACGGGGACAGCAGGATGGAGAGGCTCTGTGACATGTACTCGGCTGGGGAGCAGCGTGTCTACAGCTCCTACAACCGCGGCAGGATCCTCATGCCCCAGAACGCCTTTGCTGATGGGAACTTTTCACTGGTCATTAAAGGTTTGGAGGGGTTTTTTTGTCTTCCTGCAAAGCGTTTGGGGCTCGGCTTTTGTCTCCCTGCAAAGGGTTTGGGGCTCGGCGGGGTTGGTGGAAAAGGTCGGGAGGTGAAAATGGTTTTGGTAAATAAGGTTAAAATCAGGTTTGTTCTCAGGAGGAGTTTTGGGGTTTGGAAGGGGCTGCCCAGAGAGGTGGTCCTTGGTCTGGGAGCAATTTTAGGTGCCTGGCTGTCCCTGACACCTGGGATTCAGGATTCCAGGCTCTGGGAACAATCTCAGATATGTCCCTGACACCTGGGATTCAGGATTCTAGGATCTGGGAACAATCTCAGGTGTGCCCTTAACACTTGGAATTCAGGATTCCAGGATCTGGGAGCAAACTCAGTGCCCTGGTGACACTCAGTGTCCTGGTTACTTGTGCACCTCCAAGTCTATCCCAGAAAACCTGCACAGCTCATAGTGTTAAGCAGATCAAAACCCTCTCAGCATTTCCAGCTGAATCAATTCCTGCATTCCTGGACATGCACGTTAATTAATTTATTCTCGTTGGGCACTTGGGGAAGTGGAGCTTCCAGCTGGAGATTGAAGACAGGAAGAAGCTGAGGAATTGTCCCCAAAATCAAGCTCTGGTTTTGCTTCAAAGTGAAGCCTCCAGCTGGGCCAGGGAAGGATCAGGCTGGGTAAAGGAGGATTTTTTTCCCTGGAAAAGTTTGTTAAAAACACGGGAATTGCTGCTCAGGGAGGTGGTGCAGTCCCCACCCCTGGAGGTGCTCAGTGCTCTGGGCTGGGGGACAAGGTGGGGATTGAGGCTGGACTCAACCCTGGAGCTCTTTTCCAGCCTCAGAGATTTTGTGAGGTTCTCTGAAGCACTGAGTCTTTCACTTGCCTTTGATACAGACCTGTTTGGAAAGAGAATTTGGAACAACCTGAGAGCCACCTGGGCTTTTGGTGGCCCTTTGGTTGTGATTCAGTTCCTGCACTGTGAACACTCCATGGTCATTGTTCCTGTGCCTGCTCTCAGTTTCCTCTTTCCACCTGTTAATAGAGAGCAAATCAACTGAACAGAATATTTCAATAGGTGACCAAATCATTCTGTTGGGTGAGATGATTTGTCTCTGCTAAACCCACCCTGGTGATAAGGATGGCTTAGAACAAAGTTATTTACATACAGATAAGGATTTGAGAAACTGCAAATGACACAAATCATCCATGTCTCAGTAGAAAACACTGAATTCCCAGTAGAAAACACTGAATTCCTGTCTCTTCCCTGCTCTCCAGGTGTTGCAGAGAGTGATGAAGGCACATATTCCTGTAATCTTCACCACCACTACTGCCACTTGTACGAAACGGTGAAAATCCAGCTGCGCGTTGCCAAGAGAGGTGGGTGTGGGGACAGCTCCAGCTTTTCCAGGTGCCACAGGAGCCTTGGCCAGCAGCAGCTCCTGGAGACAATCCCACCCCTTGGGGCTCTCAGGCAAGGAGATGGGAATTAGGAATAACAGTTCTTTACTAGGAAAATTAAAATAGCAATGCAGTATTACACAGAACAATCCCAGCCCTGCCAGAGTCAGAATCCAAGCTGACACCCGTCAGTCAGTCAGGGTGTTGGCACAGTCCCATTCAATGGTGGCTGCATCCTCCTGCAGGGGCAGATGTGGTTCAGCTGGAGCAGTGCTCCTGGAGAAGGTGCAGTTTCCTCTGAAGCTCCAGGGATGATGTGCAAAGGTCTGGCTTTCCTCTGGAATCCAGTGGAAAGAAGGTTCCTTGGTGTCCAAAATCTCAGTTTTTATCTGGGTAGGAAAGGCTTGGCTGCTCCCCTGGCTGGAGCATCTCCCATGGGATGATGGAATTTTATCAGTCATGCCCTGGGACTCACTGGCCATGAACAGGAGATATCTCCTGGAGGGAGGATGGGCTGTGGGAAGATAAAGATGATTGCCCAGCTGGTTTAAAGATGGCCCATGAGCAGATAATGTGTGCCAGGAGATCAGGGGCACTGCCCCAGCAGGTGGGACAGAATTCACATTTCTGGCCACATCAACCCAACACACCCACCCAGTAAAACCCATTTAAACCTCTGGAGAACACCAGTGGGGCTGCTGGGTGAGGGTTCATCTCCTCTGCTGCTCTCCCAGTGCAACAAAAACACCCTGAGAGCCCCAGGCTTCTATCTGGGCTCAGGCTTTTCTGGTTTTGCTTCTCAAGAGCCAAACAGAGCAGTGCTGCTCCAGCTCCTCCAGTAATTAGGGCCTTTGTGGGTAGGAAAGCATTTCCTGCTCAGAGCATTGGATGAAGATCCTCGTTCCATTCTTAGCCTGTGCAGGGAATTTGCTTCCTGCTTTCTGCAGCAGATTAACTCTGAGTTAGGAGGAGGAGAAAGTGGCCTTGCTTCATGAAATGGCCAAGGATGTAGAGGATAAAGGTGGTTTTTCATTTATTTTTTTTACTAACTGCTGAAATAAGTGTGGAAAAGCCCAGGCTGTTCATGTTCATGTATGTTCAAGCTGTGCCACGTGGCACTTTTAACATTTTGGGAGGGGGTGTGTTATGGGATTCCATTTTGTGGAGCTTTAGGGTTCCAAGAGAGCCATCTCAGGTGTGCCTGGCTGTCCCTAACACCTGGAATTCAGGATTCCAGGGTCTGGGAGCAAACTCAGGTGTATCCTTGACACCTGGAATTCAGGATTCCAGGATCTGGGAGCAAACTCAGGTGTGTCCTTGACACTTGGAATTCAGGATTCCAGGCTCTGAAAATAATCTCAGGTGTGTCCTTGACACCTGGAATTCAGGATTCCAGGGTCTGGGAGCAAACTCAGGTGTATCCTTGACACCTGGAATTCAGGATTCCAGGGTCTGGAAATAATCTTAGGTGTGTCCTTGACACTTGGAATTCAGGATTCCAGGCTCTGAAAATAATCTCAGGTGTGTCCTTGACACCTGGAATTCAGGATTGCAGCCTCTGGGAGCAAAGTGAGGTGTGTCCTTGACACCTGGAATTCAGGATTCCAGGGTCTGGAAATAATCTTAGGTGTGTCCTTGACACCTGGAATTCAGGATTCCAGGCTCTGAGGATAATCTCAGATGTGTCCTTGACACCTGGAATTCAGGATTCCAGGATCTGGGAGCAAACTCAGGTGTGTCCTTGACACTTGGAATTCAGGATTCCAGGATCTGGGAGCAAACTCAGGTGTGTCCTTGACACCTGGAATTCAGGATTCCAGGATCTGGGAGCAAACTCAGGTGTGTCCTTGACACCTGGAATTCAGGATTCCAGGATCTGGGAGCAATCTCAGGTGTGTCCTTGACACTTGGAATTCAGGATTCCAGGCTCTGAGGATAATCTCAGATGTGTCCTTGACACCTGGAATTCAGGATTGCAGCCTCTGGGAGCAATCTCAGGTGTTCCTGGGTATCCTTGACCCTTGGCTTCGAGGCAGATTTTCACATCAGCCGCCTCTATGAGATTGTGGCGCGTGACAGCGAATTATCCTAAAATTTTGCTGATTTTGGCCAAGGAAAGCAAACCTGGGAAAGAAACCTAAACCCATCACGTGAGAAAAAAAAAATCAGGACCGGTGGGGGGAAAAAAACCGAGAGAGGTGGTGCAGAATCCCCCCTCCAAGCTGCGTTTCCCCGCAGGTGAGCCGGGCGGCGAGTACTGGGACGGCGAGAAGCCGGTGCTGGTGGCGCCGCCGGGCAGCACGGTGAGCCTGCCGTGCGTGAACCGGCAGCACGTCTGGACGGAGCGGCACAGCGAGGAGGAGCAGCAGGTGGTGCACTGGGACCGGCAGGCGCCCGGGGTGCCGCAGGACCGCGCCGACCGCCTGGTGGATCTGTACGCGTCCGGCGAGCGCCGCTCCTACGGGCCGCAGTTCGTGCGGCAGAAGATGAACGTGAGCCGCAGGGCGTTCGCGCTCGGGGACTTCTCGCTGCGCATCTCGCAGCTGGACAGCGCCGACGAGGGCACCTACTCGTGCCACCTGCACCACCACTACTGCGGGCTGCACGAGCGCAGGATCTACCGCCTGACGGTCACCGAGCCGCGGAGCGACAGCCGGGCGGGCAACGGCACCGGCAGCCTGCCGCGGGTGAGCGCTCCTGCCTTGCTGGGAATCCCACCGGGAGAGCCAGACTGTTTCTTTTTAGTGGGATAAATTCCTCTGTCACAGGGGAAGGGGGTGAACGGCACCACACACAGCATAGCCCCAGCTGCAGGTGAGCGCTCCTGCCTTGCAGGGAAGAGCCAGGCTATTTCTTTTCAGTGGGATAAATTCCTCTGTCACAGAGGAAAGTGGTGAACATCACCACCAGCAGACTGCCGCCGGCCGCGGGTGAGCGCTCCTGCCTCGCAGGAGGAGCCAGGCTGTTTCTTTTTAGTGGGATAGGTTCCTCTGTCACAGGGGAAGGGGGTGAACAGCACCACCAACAGCCTGGCCCCAGCTGCAGGTGAGCAGGCTGTCCTGTTTGCAGGAAATCCCACTGGGAAGAGCCAGATTATTTATTTTCAGTGGGATAAATTCCTCTGTCACAGAGGAAGGGGGTGAAGAGCACCGCCAACAGCCTGGCCCCAGCTGCAGGTGAGCGGGCTCTGCTGTTTGCAGGAAATCCCGCTGGGAAAAGCCAGAGTCTCTCCCTTTAGTTGGATGAAATAATGGGATTCCTCTGTCACAGAGGGAGAGGAAGGTGGTGAACATCACCACACACAGCACAGCCCCAGATGCAGGTGAGCAGTCCTGGTTTTGCAGGAAATCCCGCTGGGAGAGCCAGATTATTTCTTTTTAGTGGGATAGATTCCCCTGTTACAGGGGAAGGGTGTGAACAGCACCACACACAGCACAGCCCCAGCTGCAGGTGAGCAGGCTGTCCTGTTGGCAGGAAATCCCACCGGGAAAAGCCAGAGTCTCTCCCTTTAGTTGGATAAAATAATGGGATTCCTCTGTCACAGAGGAAAGTGGTGAACCTCACCTGTGGCCCCCTTAATTGGATAATAAATGGCATTTCTCTGTCACAGAGGAAGGTGGTGAACCTTATCACCAACAGCCTGGCCCCAGCTGCAGCTGAGTGGTCTCACCTGTTTGCAGGAAACCCCACTGGGAAAAACCAGATTATTTCCTTTTATTTAGATGAAATTGTGGGATTTCTTTGTCACTGAGGAAGGGGGTGAACATCACCACCAACAGCCTGGCCCCAGCTGCAGGTGAGTGGTCCTGGGCTTGCAGGAAATCCCTCTGGGAAGAGCCAGATTATTTCTTTTTAGTGGGATAGATTCCTCTGTCACAGAGGAAGGGTGTGAACAGCACCACACACAGCACAGCCCCAGCTGCAGGTGAGCAGGCTGTCCTGTTTGCAGGAAATCCCTCTGGGAAAAGCCAGATTCTCTCCATTTAGTTGGATAAAATCATGAGATCCCCCTGTCACAGAGGGAGAGGAAGGTGGTGAACATCACACACAGCACAGCCCCAGCTGCAGGTGGGTGGGCTCTGCTGCTGAGAGTTTGTAGGAAATCCTGCTGGGAAAAGCCAGATTCTTTCCTTTTAGTTAGATGAAACTGTGGGATTTCCCTGCCACAGAGAAATGTGGTGAACCTCACCTGTGGCCTCTTTAATTGGATAAAATAGTGAGATTTTTCTGTCACAGAGGAAGGGGGTGAACATCACCACACACAGCACAGCCCCAGCAGTTCTGGGTTTGCAGGAAATCTCACTGGGAAAAGCCACATTCTTCCCTTTCAGTTGGATGAAATTGTGGGATTTCTCTGACACAGGAGGAGAGGAAGGTGGTGAACCTCACCTGTGGCCTCTCCTGTTGAGAGTTTGCAGGAAATTCTGCTGGGAAAAGCCAGACTCTCTCCCTTTGCTTGGATAAATCTTGGATTGCTGTGCACAGTTTGTGGATGTGACACTCAGTGCTGTGCTTCAGTTGCTGAGAAGCTGTTATTTATATACATAAATATATATAAATAGATATAGATATAGGTCATGGTTGGATCTTAAAGGGCTTTTCCAAGATGGTTCATTGGTGGGTTTTTCAAAGGGATTTTCCACACTGTGAGAAGGATCCTCAGCTGCTCCTTGGGGCTCTGAAGAGCTCAGCCCCAGCTCATCCTGAGCTGCTTCCATCAGCTGGGGCTGCACTGGGGCACTGAGGATGCTGTGGGGTTGATTTTAATATTTATATTTATATTTATATTTATATTTATATTTATATTTATATTTATATTTATATTTATATTTATATTTATATTTATATTTATATTTATATTTATATCCCTGCAGTTCTTTAGTGTAGAACTCCAAACTCACAGTGTGAGCTCAGCTTCCCCATTTTGCTCAGACCCAATAATTCCTCTCCAGGGGAATCAAGGACACTTCACTGCCTCAGACCCTGAGATGGAACAGAAATGAGCTCCAGAGTTCTGCACTGCTGACAGCCCTGAGCTGCTTTGGTTTTTGGTATTTTTGTGCAGTTTCTCCCCCTTTGCACGGATGTTTAGGCTGTGCAAGGTGCCAGACCACGCAGAATCAACCACCAGGAATTTTCCTCCACCCTTCAGCTTTTTTTTTTTTTTTTTTTTTTTTTTTTGTGTGTGTGTGTGTGCCATAAACCAATTTTCATATTTTCCACTGCACTGAGCTATCATCTGTCAGCCTGTCCAAACTCAAAACCATCACCCTTCATTCAGGCAGGAAAAGAAAACAAAAATCCCAAGTTTAATTTTGTTTTTTTTTCAAGTCTTTTGGGTATAGTTCTTTATTAACACTTTAAAATATTCATTGTGTTTTAATATTTATTGGCTGTTGAATACAGAATTTTGATTTGCTTCATACATTCTTAAGTAGATTTATTCTCCTGTAGAAATTGGCTTTTTCGAGTCATAAAGACCTAAACTTTTTCCCTGGGGCTAAGGTTGGTGTCCAGAAAAATCCAAGCAGTGCTGAGGAGAGGTGGCTGGAGATCAGAACATCCAAATATCAGAGTTCCTGCACACAAAGGATGTTTCCAGAATAGTTCACTCAGAAATTGATTCCCCTCTTTCTGTAATACAGAATTCATACTCTTAATACAATGGTTTTGGAATTAAATACAGAAATTTGAGCCTTAAAAATGAGACTTATAGAGAAATACTGTTTTTCCAATATACATAAAGGAAATTTTGGCTCAAATTCAGTTTTACAATTGAAATGATGCTCCTAGAAATGATTGATAATTAGAGAAATGTAAACTAGAAATCTATTCCAATTTGGCTTGCAGGGAAAGCTCAAATACTGATAATAAATCTGTCAGGCATAAACTTGCAAGCTTCTTCTTTCAAGAAATTTAAAACTTATTAATTCATATTGAGGGCACTGCAAATACTTAGAAGCTGGTTTTTTTTTTTTTTAATAATTAACTATAGGAAAATTAAAACTCAGAGAATTTTTAACTCATTTTTACTCAGGGTTTGCTCTGCAGCTGGACAATCTGTTGTGTCTCATGATGAGTGCTAGAATTTTAGCAAACCTTTGGTGGGTTTGTGGAGAGCTCTCTGCTTTTCCCAGCAGAAGGATTTGGTCCTTGACACTTGGGGAAAGTCATGTTAAGTCACCTCTGGTTTAGTTTTTTTTCCCTCACCACCATTAGGATTTATTTTTCAGTGTCCTGGGAGTGAATTTGGGGCACTGTGGTTTTTTGTTTTTTTTTTTTTTTTTTTTTTGCTTTTGTTTTATTTTTGCTTTTTTCACTAAAGTTTAACCCACTCTGTCTTGCAGCACTGTGGGGAAGCAGAAATCCAGGAATAGAATTCCAGGGCTGTGACAGAGCAGAGCTGCCACCAGTGCTGTTTGCAGCTTTGCAAGTGGCTTTCTGGGTTGGAATTGATCATTTTTAGTTTGGCAGGGCTGAAATCCCGTGGTTTTCCAGCACTGGGAAATGCCAGAAAAGCAGAGTGGAGCCAGAACAGAGCATCTTCCTCAAACTTTTTGAATTTTTTAAAATGCCTGTTGGGATGAGCAAAGAATCAGCTCTGGTTTCAGAGTGTTTATTTCAATCCACTCTGGCCTGATTTGATTTTGTTTTTGCTGGGTTGGTGTTTTTAAACCAAAAATCTGGAAGCAATCCCTGAGGGAAATGTCAAAGCACATCTGCTAAAGGGCACTGTGGTTTTTGAGGTATTTCTCCCCATTTTCCCCTAATTCCCTCTGGGGGAGCTCCCAGGGGAATGGGAGGTGAAGGTTCCATCCAGTTCTTCCTGGTGCTCTGTGAGAATTCCCTGTGAGGGGTGAAGGTGCCATTTCAGCTCTGTTTGGAAGGAAAAAAAATCAAAATTCTCCCAGCACAGTCTTGAGGGATTCCATCCATGCCTGGGCTGCCTTTCCCCATTCCTCTGCAAGCAGAGAACTCATTTCCTCTTTACATGTGTAAAACATTGACCTATTTATTGAAGATCTAAAAAAAAAAAAAAAATTGTTCCACCTAAAAGTTTTGAATTGAACTCAAAAATGTTCCAGCTAAAAGTTTTGAATTGAACTCAAAATTGAATTCAATTGAATTGAATGCTCTTCAATTCTCCTGTGCTGTGGAACAGAAATCCTGCTGCACCCACAAAAATAATGGAATTTTGGCTTTCCTCTGTGGCTTTCTTTTTTATTTTATCAATTTTTATTTCATTTCAAAGGAAACTCATTTTTTTTGGCATTGAAAACTTTTCCTACTCTATAAATTAGAATCCTTGGCAAGGAGGGGATGCTGCCTGGAGCCACCTTTCAATTCAGGATTTCTCCCTGAGCATTCCCACCTTTCAATTCAGGATTTCTCCCTGACCATTCTCACCTTTCAATTCAGGATTTCTCCCTGACCATTCCCACTTTCAATTCAGGATTTCTCCCACCTTTCAATTCAGGATTTCTCCCTGACCATTCCCACCTTTCAATTCAGGATTTCTCCCACCTTTCAATTCAGGATTTCTCCCTGAGCATTCCCACCTTTCAATTCAGGATTTCTCCCTGACCATTCCCACCTTTCAATTCAGAATTTCTCCCTGACCATTCCCACCTTTCAATTCAGGATTTCTCCCTGACCATTCCCACTTTCAATTCAGGATTTCTCCCTGACCATTCCCACTTTCAATTCAGGATTTCTCCCTGGGCATTCCCACCTTTCAATTCAGGATTTCTCCCTGACCATTCCCACTTTCAATTCAGGATTTCTCCCTGACCATTCCTACCTTTCAATTCAGGATTTCTCCCTGGGCATTCCCACTTTCAATTCAGGATTTCTCCCTGACCATTCTCACCTTTCAATTCAGGATTTCTCCCTGACCATTCCCACTTTCAATTCAGGATTTCTCCCTGACCATTCCCACTTTCAATTCATGATTTCTCCCTGGGCATTCCCACCTTTCAATTCAGGATTTCTCCCTGGGCATTCCCACCTTTCAATTCAGGATTTCTCCCTGACCATTCCCACCTTTCAGTTCTGGATTTCTCCCTGACCATTCCCACCTTTCAATTCAGGATTTCTCCCTGACCATTCCCACTTTCAATTCAGGATTTCTCCCTGACCATTCCCACTTTCAATTCATGATTTCTCCCTGGGCATTCCCACCTTTCAATTCAGGATTTCTCCCTGGGCATTCCCACCTTTCAATTCAGGATTTCTCCCTGGGCATTCCCACCTTTCAATTCAGGATTTCTCCCTGACCATTCCCACCTTTCAATTCAGGATTTCTCCCTGACCATTCCCACTTTCAATTCAGAATTTCTCTGCATTGATCCCTTGCTTTCCTTCCCTCAGATCCCAACGTGGTCAGGGGCCACAATGTCATCAATGTCATCATCCCTGAGAGCAGGCTGCACTTTTTCCAGCAGCTGGGATACATCCTGGCCACTCTGCTGCTCTTCCTCATCCTCCTCATCATCGTGATCCTGGTCACACGCAGGCGCCGGCAGAGAGGTGAGTGCAGGGCAAAGCTGCAAAAAATTCCTGCAGGGAACAGGGATCCTGAAAAAATTCCTGCAGGGAGCAGGGATCCTGCAAAAAATTCCTGCAGGGAGGAACAGGGATCCTGAAAAAAATTCCTGCAGGGAACAGGGATCCTGAAAAAATTCCTGCAGGGAGCAGGGATCCTGAAAAAATTCCTGCAGGGAGCAGGGATCCTGAAAAAAATTCCTGCAGGGAGCAGGGATCCTGAAAAAAATTCCTGCAGGGAGCAGGGATCCTGCAAAAAATTCCTGCAGGGAGCAGGGATCCTGAAAAAAATTCCTGCAGGGAGCAGGGATCCTGAAAAAATTCCTGCAGGGAGCAGGGATCCTGCAAAAACATTCCTGCAGGGAGCAGGGATCCTGCAAAAAATTCCTGCAGGGAACAGGGATCCTGAAAAAATTCCTGCAGGGAGCAGGGATCCTGCAAAAAATTCCTGCAGGGAGCAGGGATCCTGCAAAAAATTCCTGCAGGGAGCAGGGATCCTGAAAAAATTCCTGCAGGGAGCAGGGATCCTGAAAAAATTCCTGCAGGGAGCAGGGATCCTGAAAAAATTCCTGCAAGGAACAGGGATCCTGCAAAAATTCCTGCAGGGAGCAGGGATCCTGCAAAAAATTCCTGCAGGGAACAGAGATCCTGAAAAAATTCCTGCAGGGAACAGAGATCCTCTCCTGCCAATAATTCCTACAAGGAGCAGGGATCCCCTCCTGGGACATTTATCCTGCAAAAAATTCCTGCAGGGAGCAGGGATCCCCTCCTGGGACATTTATCCTGCAAATAATTCCTGCAGGGAACAGGGATCCCCTCCTGGGACATTTATCCTGCAAAAAATTCCTGCAGGGAACAGGGATCCCCTCCTGGAAAACCAGGAACTCACCCAGTGAGGCTGGAATGGTGTAAAAATGTCCAGACATTGATTTCATGGAATTGTTTGGGTTGGGAAAGTGCTCCAAGGTCATCAAGTCCAGGCTTTGCCTGAATCCCACTCAGGATTTGCTGAGTTGCTGTGTAGAAGGGAGAAGAAAAATGGGATTTATCCTTTGGGAACAAGAAAAATGGGATTTATCCTTTGGGATCAAGAAAAATGGGATTTATCCTTTGGGATCAAGAATAATGGGATTTATCCCTTGGGAGCTCCTTGCTGTGCTGGGGGACTCTGTGGGATCCCACAAAGGGATCACAGCACACAAAAAAGTCACCAGGAATGGATCTGTGACTGCTCATTCTGCTTTTTCCTCCTCTTTAGGTTATGAGTACAACGTGAAGAAATATGGAGAGTAAGTATGATTGTAATAGAATTAATATTATTAATTAGGTTTAGGTTTTTAGGTTTATTTAGAATTAATTAATTAAGATTAATTCATGGCCCCCCTCCTCAGCTAAGAGCCTAAACCAGCTGAAAATCTGGTTAGGAGGAGGGAGTGGAAGGAGAAAATGCTTTATGGAGCTGATTTGGCAATTGAATTTCTTCTTGTTACTCTTTGGGAAGTGATTCAGGGGTGAAGTTTCTGTGAGATGTTCTTGGGAGTTGGTGGGGAAGGAATAATGCAGAGATGGGGCCAAAATCATGGACCTGGGCTCCTCCAGACCTTATTTTATATGATTAAAGTGGGAAATACAGTGAAATTCCAGGAGTGGCTGCCCATTGTTCTAAGAGCTGGGAAAACATGTGAGGGGGAAAAAAATTTAAATTAAATAAATTCTCTAAAGAAGCATTAGAAAAGCTATTGGGGAAAAGTGTGAAAGGAGTTATTAAAGATGGGACAAGACCATTTTCCACCATTATTCCCTTTTCAGGAAGGATGTGAATCTTAAAGAATTTACAGTGGACACGACAGATCTGAGCCCACACAAGAGTGAAGACATCAGGCTGGGTAGGTAAAGCAGGTCAAAATCCTTGAAAATCTCCAATTTCTAATGGCACCTGGATATTCTGAAGTGACTTAAGCCATTCTTTTACCTCTGGAAGTGGGTGTGGATTTTTATTTGACCAAAATTAGGTGAAGCCCTGAGTTAGTGGAGTTCATTGTCTCCTTCTGTTGAAGCCAGTTTAGTTTAACTTTCTGATTTTCTCCTCCCTGGATGCCAAATCATCCAGTGAACATTTGGGCCTCCAAGATCTGTGGCAGATAAACTGAGAATGAAAGGGAGAAAATTTGCAACAGAGGCCCTGAGATAGAAAAGACAAATCCTGGAACTTGTGCTAAAGTGAGAGACACTGGGGAGAGGGGAAGGAAGCTCAGCTCACACTGTGGAAATGTTTTTTGGGATTTCTAGAACTGATGTGGGGAATTTCCAACATTCCTGAAGACAGAAGCTGCTCCTTGCTGGGGTTGGAAGGTGCAGCATTGAGTTTATTGTGTCAATAATTGATCTGGGGGTGGTTCTTGCTGGGACTTGGGGTGAATCCATTTCACAGAGCTGATGCTTTGACTGCAGCACTCTGAGATTCCTGAAGCTTTGTCACAATGCCAACTTCACACCAGCTGCAACTTGCTTGAGAAGCCAGGACCTAATTGTCCCTTTGATTTTTTTATTTGCATCCCCAGTAAAGGTACAACCTTTAAAAGAAGAATCTGACAAACCTTAGGTCCCAAGAATTGCTGTAAAGGCCCCAGGAAACAAAAGAGAGACAAAATTGGAAGTAAGAAAGGAATTGCAGAGGGTGGGTTGCTAAAATCCTTCTCTGTGTGTCCCAGGAGAGCAAAATCTCTGGATAACTCACCTCCAGGTGAGCTTGGAGGGGATAATCCAGAGCTGGAAGGATCTGTGGTGCCTGGGAGGAGCTGAAGTTTGCACAACTCATTCATGCCAGGGGCTAAAATGAAGTCAGAGCTGTTTTCCTGCTGAGTAACTCCACAAATCATTCCTAGAAATCAGAGGTGCCAGAGCTAGAGCACATCGAGGAAGGACTGATCACCTCTGTCTTGCTCATAAAATTCTTGTTTTCTTTTCATATCCTAATGCCTGTGTGAACTCTGCTCCTCCCAGATTACAAAAACAACATCCTGAAGGAGAAGGCTGAGCAAGCCAGAGGCTTCCCAGCAAAGAACATTGACTTAGACAAAGGTAATCATCACTTTCTTCCCCTTAATTGGTGGCTGCAGGAGGGAGGAACAGCCCAGCACTGAGTGACCAAGGCACAGCCAGAGAGGAATGAGAAACCTCATGGCAAAAGCAGGAATGAGAAACCAGCTGCCTTGCCATCCTTTCATCACAGAGCCACAAGATGCAAGCAGTGATTAGGCTTTTAAAAGCTTTGGGCATGGCATAAATTGGGATTTCTCTGATTTTAAAAGTTTTGGGCATGGCATAAATTGGGATTTTTCTGGTTTTAAAAGTTTTGGGCATGGCATAAATTGGGATTTTTCTGCTGTTAAAATCTTTGGGCATGGCATGAATTGGGATTTTTCCTGATTGGAGAAAGCAAGCCTGGCAGGGCTGGAGCTGTGCCTGCTCTACTGTGACCTCAGAGGGAGAGACAGAGCCCAAAAATGTCCTGGTGTGGTGTTTGGGCAGAAAACACAGTGCAGAAAGAGAGTGTTTGGAGTTGAATTAATTTATGGGTAATGGGCAGTTCCTTCATCCAAGAAAAGCAAACAAGTCTCCCTCCCTGGGGGCTGAGCCTCCTGCTGCTGCTCCAGGATTGATCCCCAGGGCTGTGCCTCTGTTTGTAGCACAGCTCTTCTCATCAGGGCTTGTGAGCAGCTGAGACTCCAGGAGTCACTCCAGGGGAATTAGGATTTAATAAATGGGGAAATGACACCAGGCAGGGAATGGAGATCCCAGGAACTGGAATTCTCAGGGCATTTTCTCCTGCAGGGTGAATCTGGGCAATAATTTACCCCAATAATTTAAATTCACTGAGAGGGCTTTTTGATATCAGGGTTGTGGGTGACTGCAGATGGCCACTCTAGACATGAATCCATATTTTTCTGCTGCTTTGAATGGTTTGAAATCTCTCTCCAGGTGCTGACCCCAGTTTCCATTTTTGCTTTCAGATTTCAGGAAGGAATATTGTAAATGAAGACACTCCCAAGCTGCTGGCTGGACCAGAAGCTTCCATCAGAGATAGATAACGTGGAAGAGAGATGCTTTTCCTTAATTCCATCTCCCTTCAGTTCCCATAGAATTTTTTCCACATCCACTTTTCCCCCACACAAGGGTGCAAATGCTTCATGAAAGAGTTAAACTGTCTTGTGTGCATTTATGGGGTTGGGTTGCCTTTCCTTCCTCTGTTCTCCCAACCCTCCCTTCCCCTTTTCTTTCTTGACAATTATTGTTGGATTTTATGCATCAATGATTTTTATGAGCTGAATCAGCAGAGGTTTTGCTTTGATGTTATTGCTTTGAATAAAACCACCTGCATCACTAATCCTGAGCCATCATTCCACCAGGCACTTTTCCATGTGGTGAATCCATCAGGATAACAATGGCAAAGACAATCCCTGTCCTAGGCTGGCCTAAATCATTCTGCACAGGTGAAGCACAAAGAGCTCAGCCCTCCCAAGTGGCAGTGCAAAACCTCATTTTATTTGGGGAAATAAATTCAGTAAATAAATCCAGTAAATGAATTAATTCCTCATTCTGCAGGCAAAGGGAAGCACCCCCATGGCTGAGGGCTCAGCCCAGAGCTGAACTCTGCATTTCTCACCCTGTGTTTGTTGATTTGTTTGTGTTTCAGCAAGAGCAGGTCAGATTTGGCAGCAGTGACAGTGACAAAGCCAGGCTCAGTTAGGTCAGCCCCAGGAATGCTGTGAGCTCCTGGGATGGGATTTTCCTGCAGCCCTGGGGTGGCTCCAGGTCACACAGAGCACATCAAACCAAAGGTAGGAGATGGTGAAAATGTGGAACAGGAGACACAAGAAGAATTTTCATGGAGCAGGGGCCAGCAAGGGACTGAGCCCCCAGGAGGGGGATGAGCCCATTCCCAGGGATTTGGGCTCCCTAAGGGGGGTTCCACCCATGGACAGTGTCAGGGGGGGCTGCCAGAAACTGGGAGTGATTCAGTGTTGTCATCCAAGCAAACCTAAACCCCAGGAAAGATGCAGAATATGATCAGTTCTTGGGGCATGGAAGGAAAATCACTGCTGTGGGGTGAGGGTGGCCAGGGATTGTCACCCCTCTGGTTGGTGGCCTGGAGGGGGTGGCAGAGGGGGGGATTTGTGTGAATGGAGCTGGGCCAGGACCCTTTTCTTGCCAATTTGGGTGTCTTGACTGATGTCAACATTCTCAGGAGTCTAAATCCCACTCCTGAGCCCTGTCCCTCCTGCCAGGGATGTGTGCTGGGTGTGCCAGGGCTCTGAGGGTGGCATGGTTCCTCAAAAGCTGAGCTCAGCTCTGCCAGAATCCTGCTGGGTGAGGCCTCCAGAGAGGCTGTGCTGGCTCTTCCCAAGGTGGGATGTCACCACAATGCATTTTAATGACAAACACACCATGGACATTTTTACAGATACTAATAGTTCTGTTATTGGGGGCTGTTTAAAAGAATAATTATATTGGGGGGCATTATATTCAATGCCTTCAAGCAGTAAAAAATATTAATAACAGAACAGAACTAGAGGAGGAGGTGAGCCTTCATAAACTGCACCTGAGCAAATCCTCATTTTTTAATTTCTTGGCCCTTCCACTGCTCTTCTTTTGTGATTTGTAATTAATTTCCTTTATCCCCACTGAAGATCCAGCCCAAAAAGTGCCCAGGATTGTGCAGAGGAAGGTCTGGGGTTGATCCCAAGCCCATTTTTGCCCTCCCTTAAGCAGAGAGGGATTTTTACCCCTGAAGCCCAGGCTGCATCCTGCAGGAGGCTGAGCTGGTTATTCCATCAGGGTGGCAGAGTCTCAAATAATTGTTATGAATTCTCTCTGCCTCCCTTTCCTGTCTGAGAGTCAAAGGTTGGAGGTTTTTCCTTGCACAGCTCAGAGTGGGTTAACTCACCAGCTCCAGAGACATCTCAGGATTTTATCTGACTCCTGGGCTGCACAATGGCTTCAGGGGGGAAAAATGAATATATTCTCTGAAAGAAAGGCTGGGAAGGGCTCTGGGAGCTCCTCAGCCTTGCTTTGATCACTGGTTGGGATTTGGGTGATGGTCAGACACAGCAGGTAAACTGGGATGGGATGGGATAAATGGGATTGATGGGATTGGATTATGGTCCAGAATAACCCTCCCTGGTGAGGTTGGGATGGGATTCATCAGGTGGGATGGGATAAATGGGATTCATGGGATGGGATCCATGGGATGGGATGGGATAAATGGGATAGATGGGATGGGATGGGATAAATGGGATAGATGGGACAGGATGGGATCCATGGGATGGGATGGGATAAATGGGATAGATGGGATCCATGGGATGGGATGGGATAAATGGGATAGATGGGATCCATGGGATGGGATAAATGGGATAGATGGGATGGGATCCATGGGATGGGATGGGATAAATGGGATAGATGGGATGGGATCCATGGGATTCTGGCCCTTTCCTTCAGGACAGCAATGTTGTGTGATTGTCCTGGACATCACCACTGTGGCTTTCAGCAGCAGCCACTCTGTCATTTAGCAAATTAAAATTCTGGCTGAGGAAGAGACAAGTGCTGGGTAACCAAGAGAAAAACAAACAACTGAAGAGATTTTTTTTTTTTATTTCTTAATGCAGAGGAATTAGTGAAGGCTGTTTGCCCTGAAATCCTGGTGAGAAGCCACTGAGGCCCTTCCCATTGCCCTCTGCACTGCCAGGCTCTTGTGGAGAAACACTTTTTTTTCATGTGGGTAGCACTTGGCCTGAGTTATTCAAAGTAATTCTTTCTCTGTGTCAATGAATTGCTGCACTTTGATAAATTTCTTTACCTTCTTTTGCAGGCTTTGCTCCATCCCAGTCTCCCTGATTTCCTGAGACATAGATTTTATATTCAATTAGTTAAAATAGTAGTAGTAGTAATAATAATAATAATAATAATAATAATAATAATAATAATAATAATAATAATAATAATAATAGTCCTCAGTATTTTTGCAGCAGTTGCCCCTCAGTGAGAACTTTACCTCGATGAGGGCAGAGAAATCAAAGATTTTTAGGGCAATAAATGGGCTGTGAGTTCTTGATGAGGGACAAGAAAAAGGGGTGACCTTAAAGGGGTTAAAACTGAGACTAGAGCTAGGACTAGGACTAGAACCTCCTCTTTTCAGCTCTGTGCTCACTCTCCAGACTAAGATCTTCCTCCAGAAATCTTGTTTTTCTCTTGGTTGTAACAGAATTAATTCTCATTATTAGTATTGCTTAACTTTTCCCATTTGTCTGTTAACTCTCCAAACATTTAAGAAATAAAGGAGAATAACATGGACTTTCCAGCTCAGGTTGATTTTATTTCTTGCCCTTTTGGAGGTGTTCTCTCAGCCAGCATTAGCTAATTCTTCCCAATAACTGTGCTTCATCTCAGGCTGTTTCATCTCAGAGCATCCCAAAGTGCCTGACAAAGTGCAGACTGGATCCAGTAAATTATTCCAGTGCTTCCAATAAGATTTCCACATGGGACATCATTATTTAACAGGGTCATGGGGCCCACAGAGGAATTCAGAAATGCTGTGAAGGAACAAACCAGCAGCTGGAGCTGGAGCTCAAACCATCCAGCAGAGAGGAAGGCTGGCAGCAATTCCAGAGCATCTCATTTTGCAGCTCCAGAAGGGAAGATAACATTTCCTGCTGGAATCTCAATTTCCCTGCCAGCCCAAATTCCTCTTTTCCTTGCAGGTCTGACACCTTGCAAAGTTCCTGCTGCTCATTCAGCTCCTGGAGCCCTTCCAGCCCCTGAGCACTTCCCCAGCTGGGACAGCAGAGTTCTCCCAGGGACAGGATGGAAGCAGCCTGGACACTGCAGGGTTTGAAGGATCAAGGCAGGAAATGGAACTAAAAAGTGGCCAAAAAAAAAAAAAAAAAGTGCATTTAGCAAGCTAGGATTATTGAGCAGCTGGTGAAAGTGTCATCTTCATCTTGCCTGGTGGAAATCCCACTGCCATTCCTCAGCACCCCTTCTCTGGGTGATTAATAACAATAACAATAACAATAACAATAATGAGAATAATCACCCAAATAATCCTTGCTGGAGCTGCTGCTGTGGGGCTTTGCTGGTCTCTGCTGGCAGACTCCAGCTCCTGTTGGTTTTTTATTCCTTTACTTTTCTCTGTTAATGGATCTGATTTTCCAGGAGAGCAGCTGGGAACAAGGAAAAGCTCATTCACTTAAATGAAATATTTTTATTGTCTTCCACTTGTCTGAAGTCCAGTTTGTCCCAGTTTCTCCCAGTTTGGGGAGAGGGACTTGTAAGTCATCAACAGAACAAATTTCTGAGAGGAAGAAGAAACACTGAGAGAGAAGGAGGATAAAGATCCAAATAAACATTTCCAAGCAAAAAACTCCAATTTCCTAGAGGTCTGTATGTGTCTGCTCTGCAGACAATTCCTGCAGGGAATTTTTTCAAGTGTGGCTCTCCCTTTTTATTTAAAAGGGGTTGCAGCTGCTAAGAAAAAGCAGAGGAAAGAAAAGAGATGGAATCATGATGAGGAAGAGCTGGGATCAATCAAAATAATTTATCATTGACAGGGTCTGCATCCCATGGAAGTGTTTGAAAACCCACAGGAGTGTTTTCCTCTTTTCCCCTCCCTGTGGGGCAATATCTCTCCTTAACACACATTTCTAAATTAAGAGGGGTTGGGACAATGCAAACCCCTCCTGTTATTTCTCATTTCCCTCAGGTTTATTTGTGTTTAGGTCCAGGGGAAGCTTTGCAGAGGTTACTGCAAAGTCTTTGCTTCCCTCTAGTGTTTAATGTCTCCACTTCCTTCTCAGTACAGGGAGAATAAATGAAAAAAAAAAAAAAAAAAAAATCTTGCAGATCTTCCAGAGCAGATGCAGGAGAAGTTTAAACTGTGGAATTTTGTTCTTTTGCAGATAAATCCACCCAGGAAATCTCCAGGTGGGTGCTCAGAGTTTCCCTTTTATCCCATCTCTTCACACAAACACTTCTTTTGTGAAATATTGTTGCAAAAATTTTTTGCCCAAGAATGGAGGGTTCAGTTGTTTTCCCATGGAATATTAAGGTCATGTGTTCTACATGATGTTTGATTTTAGACATTCTCCACTAAAAATTTACAAATCCCTAAAACAAAAACCTCTTGCTAGTTTAGGTCAGAATTTTTTTACCAACTCTTCTGATCACCCAGAGTGTGATGAGCTCTCAGAATTCCCTGAGACAAGCAACAAGCATTGCTATAACTCAAAAAAATGACTTTTGTAAAGGATTTGCTTATTTTCTGTGTGCTAACTGCTGTGGAAATGAAGAAAAGGGTGAGCAGCTTTTATGCCTCAGGACATTTGTCTGCTCCCTGCAGGGCTCAGCAAGACCATTCCCTCTATCACAGAGGGCACAGCACTATTAGCAAGAGATTTGGAGCCTCAAATTTATATTTTGCTGAAGTGTTAAGGCCTGAGCTCTGTGAGACACGAGTTCTGATGGGCCAGGGGTGTACCCTGAATTCCTGAGTCCTGTCTTTAATTGGATTAACTGCTGGTTTGACTGCAGCATGAAAAAGTTATCTGCTCTCTTCTGTGCTTTCTGGGGAGCTTTTGTGGCTCCAAAAAAAAAATCAAACCTCAAAAGTGGTTTGCAAACTCTGCTCCTTTCCCCATTTTTTTTTTTTTTTTTTTTCCATTTTCTTCCCCATTTTGCCTTTTCTTTTGCCATTTTTGCTGAGCATCCTAACAGGTGAATGTGCCTTTGCCTTGCAAAGGTGAAACATAACATCATAAGCTTGGGGTTTAACTGAAAAAGGGTTTTTTTTAATAAACAGGAGATTCTTCAGGATCTAAGGACACTGCTCTGCAGTCTTCATTTTCTGGTTGTCATTTCCAGGGAATTTCTAGAAATAAAGGTGAATTCTTTCCAAACACATCATCTGCATGATATATGTAAAACTCTAAAGAGTTGTTTTCTGATTCTGTGGCCCCTGTTTCCTATCTCCATTCCCACTCCCATCCCCATCACCTTTCCTTTCTCCCACCCCTTTCCTGTCCTTTTTCCTTTTCCCATCCCCATTTCCATCCCTTCCTTTTCCTCATCCTCAGTTCCATCCCATTCTTTTTCCTCATCCCTGTCCCCTTTCCTCATCCTATCCTCTTCATCTCCCTGTTCTCGTATTCTCATCTTCCCTTTCCCCATCCCCACTCTTATTCTCAACCCCTTATCTCATCCCCTTTTCCTCTCCATCCCTAATCCCTTTCCTTCCCCATCCCCTTTCCTTTTCCCATCTGCCTTCCCTTTCCCTCTATCCCCATCCCTTATCTCTTTTACCATCCCTTATCTTCGTTCTTATTCCTATCCCCTTTCTCTTTTCCACTCTATCCTCTTCCCTTTCCTTATCCCCATCCCATCCCCTTTTCTCATTCTCATCCCCGCTCTTACTCCCAACCCCTTTCCCTTCCCTTTCCTTTCCTCATCCCATCTCCTTTCCCTTTTCCACTCCATCCCCTTTCCTATCATCTCCCCTTATCCCATCCCATCCCATCCCATCCCATCCCATCCCATCCCATCCCATCCCATCCCATCCCATCCCATCCCATCCCATCCCATCCCATCCCCATTCCGTTATCTTTCCCTTTCCCTTTCCCTTTCCCTTTCCCTTTCCCTTTCCCTTTCCCTTTCCCTTTCCCCTTCCCACCCCGAGCACCTCCCGCCGCCCTCCCTCAGCGGTGGTGCCGCCGGGCCGTGAGGGCTGCGCGGCCGCGGAGAGGGCGGAGGGCGCTGCCCGGGCCCCGCCGCGCTCCCCTCAGCCCGGGCTCCCCTCAGCCCGGCCCCGCCGCTCTCTCCCCTCAGCCCGGGCTCCCCTCAGCCCGGCCCCGCCGCTCTCTCCCCTCAGCCCGGGCTCCCCTCAGCCCGAGCCCCCCTTCAGCCCGGCCCCGCCACACTCCCCTCATCCCGGGCTCCCCTCAGCCCGGCCCAGCCCCGCCGCTCTCTCCCCTCAGCCCGGCCCCGCCGCTCTCTCCCCTCAGCCCGGGCTCCCCTCAGCCCGAGCCCCCCCTCAGCCCGGCCCCGTCGCTCTCTCCCCTCAGCCCGGGCTCCCCTCAGCCCGGCCCCGTCGCTCTCTCCCCTCAGGTCGGCCCCGCCACACTTCCCTAAGCCCGGGCCCCCCCTCAGCCCGGCCCCGCCGCTCTCTCCGCTCAGCCCGGCCCCGCCGCCCCCGGCCCGGGCAGCGCTGCAGCAGCAGCAGCAGCGGCGGCGCTGGCGCAGCGAGGCCGGCGGGCGGCCGGAGGATGCGGGCGGGGCGGGCGCGCTGCCGTTCCCGGGTCGGGCAGCTAGAGAGCAGTGCAGGGAGCCCGAGCGAGCTCCCTTCCTGTGGGCAAGGCCGACAGCGGAGCCGAGCGCCGGCCGAGGCCCGGGCCGGCCGCCCCCGCTCCGCTCGCCCATGGCGGAGACCAAGATCATCTACCACATCGACGAGGAGGAGACGCCGTACCTGGTGAAGCTGCCCGTGCCGCCGGAGAAAGTCACGCTGGCCGATTTCAAAAATGTCCTCAGCAACCGGCCCGTGCACAGCTACAAGTTCTTCTTCAAGTCCATGGACCAGGATTTCGGGTGAGCGGCCGCCGGCGCTCGGTACCGTCCCCGGGCCCGGGCAGGGCTCGCCGCATCCCCGGGCACCTGCCGGGCTCGGCCGGGCCGGCCCCGCTCGGCACCGGCAGCGCCGCGAACATGGCGGGCGCGCCGGGCCGGCCCCGCCGCGGGCTCGGGGCTGCCGCGATCGCTGCCCGCGGTGCCCCGGATCCCTCCGTGCCCCCGGTGCAGCCCCCGGGCCCGCCCGCGGCTGGCGCGGTGTCCCCGGGCCCGGGCCCGGGCGGTGGGGACGGGCGGCCGCAGCTGTCACCGCGCCCCGAGAGGCCGCGGCAGCGCCGGGCAGGGCGGGCGGGCCCCGGGGCGCTGGGCCGGGGAGAGCAGCGGGCAGCGCTGGGGCGGCGGCGGCCGGAGCTCGGGGGCCGAGCGGGTGTGGAATGGTCACTGGTTAAATGGGGGACGGACGGTCAGTGGGCAAGAAGAAGTGAAATGGTCAAAGAGGTGATGAGTGGTCGGTGGCTAGATGAGTGAAATGGTCAGTCGTCAAATGGGTGACGAGTGGTCAAATGAATGTCAAATGAGGGACAAGGGGTCAGTGCTCAAACGGTGTGGCGTGGTCAGTGTCAAAAGGATAGCAAGTGGTCAGGGGTCAGACAGTGCCAGGGGCTGTGCTCAGACCACAGCTGTCAAATTCTCCAGGTCAGGCACGTGTCAGACAGTTCCTGGTCAAACGGGTGTGAAATGGTCAGTGGTTAAAGAGGTGATGAGTGGTCGGTGGTCAGATGAATGTCAAATGAGGACAAGGGGTCAGTGCTCAAACGGTGTGGCATGGTCAGTGTCAAAAGGGTGACAAGTGGTCAGTGCTCAAGCGCTGTGGAATGGTCAGGGCCCAAAGGAGTGTGCAGTGGTCAGTGTCAAAAGGATAGCAAGTGGTCAGGGGTCAAACGGTGCCAGGGGCTGTGCTCAGACCACAGCTGTCAAATCCTCCAGGTCAGCCAGGTGTCAGTTCCTGGTCAGACGGGTGTGAAATGGTCAGTGCTCAAGCAGGTAACAGTGGTCAGTGGTCAGAGGGTCCCGGGGCTGCGCTCAGGTAGCGACTGTCAAATCCCCGGGGTCAAACAGTTGTCAGACAGTCCAAGGTCAAACAGGAGTGAAGTGGTCAGTGGTTGGTGGTCAGGCAGGTGTCAGGTGGTCAAGGGGTCAAATGGGTGTCACCTGTTTGAGCAGGTGACAAACACTTGGTGGTCAAACGGCTCCAGGGGCTGTGCTGGGCCAGCAGCTGTCAAACCCAGATGGTCGGTGGCCAGACAGGGGACGTGGTCAGTGGCCAAACGTCCAAGGGCACAGGCTGAATTGGGACTTTGCAGTGACCTCTGGTGAGCAGAGGCAGCTCGGGGAGCAGAGCTGGGGGTGTTTGACCCCGTTCTGCTCCCTGCACACCACTGTGGCTTGCGTGCCACCGGGCTTAGCGACAGCCAGAACAAAATAAACCAATAAAAGTCCCTCTGACAGTTTGCCAGACAGTAACTTTCAAAATGTATTAATCCTTTTGTAGCAAATCACTTCTCTTTGTACTCGCATCTGTCGCTGGCAAGGCAATTTTGCACAGTTAAATGCCTTGCCAGGGGAAAAAAAATAAAAAAAAAGGAGCTGGTTTGTGGGAAACTCGTGTGGATCTGACTCCAAAATAACACCGTGGTTGAGGTGCAGGTTTTGTGTTTGGTGAGATGGATCACCCCAAGAATCCTTGGATGTGTTGTGTGGCCTCTTTCTTATCCCTGAGACCCGAAGCCTTTCATGCTGATTGTGTTTTTATCCCTGGTGGAATGTGGATATTGTTTGTTGACACGTATTTCTGATGTGGTGAGTTGTTAATGTTGGCTTGTAACCATAGGAGTGTTGGTGGATTGACTTCTTGTTTTTCTCAGTTGTGGAAATGTTTTTATGGTGGGGGGGGGGGGGGGAAACAACTGTACAAAATGTTTGTTTTCAAAATAAATGTCTTTGAAATCGACTGTTGGTAAATTTTCCTCCTTCACCTCCGAGTGACAGGGACACGTTGTTGTCATAGAAATTCAAGTTGTATTTGTGGTTTGATTTCACTGAAGGAGGTTGGGATTGTTCAGGCAGCATCTGCATCATTCCCACTGCCACAGAAATTTAGGGTTAGGAAATATAAACTGTGCTGAGGCATCCTGAACACACAGGGGTGTTTTGGTCTTTGACCAGGAAACAGAGTTAGTAACAAACCCTAGGGTGGATTTTCTTATTGGTCTGAAAATTGGGGTGAAACTTTTCTGTTACTAATGGAGATGAAGGGCTGCAAGGATCAATACCTGGAAATTCTGTCTTTATTATTTAATCAGCAGCATTTGGGTGACAATTCACTGCCTTGAGACAGCTCAGAGTGACTCTGCTGCACGTGGGACTCCTGAGCTGTCAGTCAGATCTTTGCATTTATTTTCTGTGTCTTGTTCCTTGTGTGTTTGTGCCTCTCTGAATCAGAAATATTTGGGAAAATTCCAAAATGAAATTTGGCTGGCTTAGTGTTAATAATAAATATGGGTTTTGTTTTTATCATGTCATCTGCAAACTGACTTTTTGTGGAATATCCTGAGCTGGAAGGGATTATCCAGCCAGCTCCTGGCCCAGACACCCCAAAATCCCACCCTGTGCATCTTTGGGAGTGTTTTCCAAACCCTCCTGGAGCTCTTGGGGCTGTGCCCATTCCCTGGGCATTGCCCAGCCCTCTCTGGGGGATGAACTTCCCAAAATCCAACCTAAACCTCCCCTGGCACAGCTCCATCCTTTTAATTGTTGCAAACAGGCAATTCTAGCTGCTGTTACCACAAACCAGAACGGAGCTGTGTCTCTCTAATTTCTCCCTTATGTGCCTGAAAACCTCATGTCCTGGAAGTGACACTTGGGCTGGAGCTGCAGGGACTTTTTGGGTGTCCCTGTGGTGTCCTGGTGTCCTTCCCTCTTGTGCCAAGCTGGGATTGGCTTGGTCACTTGCTAAATCCTTAAATTTTTGACTTTGAAATGTGAAAAGCACTCCTTGTGTGAGGAAAGCAAATGTTTTCCTGGAGGTTGGAGGCTCCTTGGGAAGCCAGGGCTGGGGAACTGACTCCTTGCAGTTCTGCACATGCTGTTGTAATTAAGGCACGGCCTTTCCTGGATCCTGAACTCATGGAATAAATAACGTGCTCAGAAGCACTGGATGTGTTTCCAAGTGTGAAAGATGCAGTGGCTGGGGGCTGGGATGGAGCTGTTTGATGGATGTGTCATGGAATTCAAGCCCTGTTTGCTGCTTGGAAGGTGCAGGAGGTGTGGCAGTGTCACATTCCCTTTTCTGAGCTTTGAATTTACTGCTCTGCCACTTTCCCCTGTGCCACTTCATCCCCTGACTCACGAGGGATGGCTCTGCCTCCACTCTGCTTTCCTGCTGCCTCCATCTGTAGCCATAATGCTGCTTTTGAGATGTCCAAACTGTGCCCTGGCATTAATACTCAGCCCTTGGAAATGCTTTGGAGCTTCTATTTTTATTTTAGTTGGTGGGAAACCAAGCAGGGACATTACAGGATCAGCCTCATTAATGTGAAATTTAGGAGAGGTGATGTTTGAGGTATGTTTTTACAAACAAGGAGCTGTGTCATCAGCTGATTTAATTAATTCCAGCCACTGATTCTTTCCTCAGGGCAAAGCTCAGAGGTCATTTCCCATCACTGACATTGTTGCTTCTCAGGTTACAGCCCCACACATCCTTGCAGGAACACAGAATTCTGTTAATTGGAATCTTTGGTGATTAAAAAAACAACAGCTAATGACTACATCTAAAAATAAAGCTGTAGCTTGTGATGCCTGGGCTCTCATGACTGAAATGCTGACAGCTGTGTGGGATCCAAATGATTCATAATGAATCTGTGTGACAGATCCTACAAGAGGAATTCCTATCTGTCTGCTTTTAAATATTGGGTATTTCCAGAGCTTTGCTTGTAAAACATGATCAGTGACTTCCAGAAGCACAAAGTGCTGAATCCAGGCATTCCCATGTGTTTCATCTGCTGTACAGTAACCTGGTTTGAGACTGTGCCCTTCCAGTGTGGGATGTGATGCTGTGGCAGGAGAGTTTCAGTGAACAACTGAACCATCCTAAAGAGGGGATCTGGCCAAAATGGGATAAATATTCCTTCTGTGAATTGTTGTGATTCCTCTGCTCTGTTCTCCCTGTAATCCTACTGAGGTGATCTGGCCAAAATGGGATAAATATTCCTTCTGTGAATTGCTGTAGTTCTTTTACTCCATTCCCCCTGTGATCCTAAAGAAGTGATCTGTCCAAAATGGGATAAATATTCCTTCTGTGAATTGTTTGGGTTCTTGTATTCCATCCTCCTGTGATCCTAAAGAGGTGATCTGGCCAAAATGGGATAAATATTCCTTCTGTGGATTGTTTGGGTTCTTGTATTCCATCCTCCTGTGATCCTAAAGAAGTGACCTGGCCAAAATGGGATAAATATTCCTTCTGTGCCTTGCTGTGGCTCCTCTGCTCCATTCCCTGTGAGTGGGGCAGGAAAAGCCTGTGCAATAGCAGAGTGTGTCTGCTCTGCCACCCTTTGGGTGAGGTTCAAATCCTCATTCTTTCCATTGTGTGAACTAAGAATCCTGTGAATCTCCTTCTCTGAGGAGTGGCTTTTTAAGCATTCCTTTGGTATCAGCTTCCTTTCAAACTGCACTTCGAGGTGCAGCTATAAATTGGTTTTCTTGGTTGAAAACTGGTGAGAAAATAGGATTTAAAGCAGTAGGAATCTGCTTTGGGATTGGGATTGTGAGCTGAATGGGGTGATTTTTAATAGGAGAGGGCCATGGGAAGCATTTTGTGCCTTTTATGGAGCTGATGCAGCATCCCTGGTCCACCCTTGCCCTAAGAGGAGTTAGAAAAGGGATCCTAACTGCCAGATGTCTTGCTGTGCTATAATTTCATAATTAGAGCTTTTTTAAAAACACACAGAACAATTTTAGGAGGAGAAATGAAAGCAGGAGTTGCTTATTTACCCAGTTCAGAGGGACTGTTGGGAAGAGTTTGCAGTGACAGGACAAAAGGGAATAGCTGCAGGGTAACACAGGCCAGGGTGAGATGGGAAATGAGGACAGAATTCTTCCCTGGGAGGGTGGGCAGGCCCTGCTAGAGATTTCCCAAAAAATCTGTCATTGTCCAATGCCTGGAAGTGCCCAAGGTCGGGCTGGAGCTCCCTGGGACAGTGGGAGTGTCCCTGCCATGGCAGGGGTGGCACTGGGTGGGATTTAAACCCAAACCCAAACCACCCTGGGATTTTCTGATCAATTTTAATTGATAACCAATATCAATTCTGGACATAAATAGTTTGGAAAACTCCACAGATTTGGGTGTTACACCCACAGAACTCCACAGTCACTGAGTGAAATGTTATAAAAACCCAGCAAGCAGAGGAATGTCAGACAAAAACCTGGAATTTCCATTTTTCCTCTTTGTTCTGAGGAATCACAGAGTTCTAGACTGAGCAGGGAAAGGTTTTTTTGGGCTGAATTCTGTGCTTGGAAAACTTTTCAGGCTAATTCTGGGATATGCAGCAGACTGGACAGAACATTCTGCATTTTTGGTGAACTCTGCTCTGGAGTAGTGAGGCCACAGTTTTGGGTAGTGGGTTTTTTTTTTGTTTTTGTTTTTGTTTTTGTTTTTTTTTTTTTTTGGAGAGGGTAGTTATTAATACACATTTTAATGAGGTATTTTTACTGGTGTTTTTAAGGAAACCCTGTCAAGACTAAAGATGAAAGGATGCCTCCCTCCATCCTTGTTTGAAAACTGAGCAAGCAGGTGACAGAGGCTGATATAGGTCAGTTACAGGTAGGAGTTTGTCTTTTTTGAAACAGAAATAAAATAAAATAAAATAAAATAAAATAAAATAAAATAAAATAAAATAAAATAAAATAAAATAAAATAATACAAAACCAAAGCAAGTGGTTCTTCTTTGCCAGGGAATTCCAGGTGATGTCCAGAGCTGAAGGATGGGCAGGGAGATTTGCCTGGAATTTTTTTTTATTTTTAGGAAAAACTGGAACCTTTGGCACTAAAATAGGAGCAGGGTGATGGTGACAAAGCAGCCATGGAGAATTTCCTGCTCTGGGCTTGTTTTCCCTGTCTCCTCCTCCTCATTTTATCTCTTTTACTCTCAATGTTATGGAGGGAACAGGGTGATTTTAGAAAAGTAAGGAAGTAGTTCCATGAGGGCAGAATTAATAAAAACAGCTTTTCTGAAGATTCATGTCCTCTCAGTGTTTACCTGCTGTATTTTCCCTGTTCTCTCATCACTGAGTAGTTCAGACACTGAGAAAAACACAATTTATTTGGACACAGTTGGGCCTTCAACTGCTCATTCAGCCTCACAATTTACCATGCAGAGCTTTGCAAATGCAGATTTACTGAAAATATAAATGCAGATTTACTGAAAATACAAATACAGATTTACTGAAAATATAAATGCAGATTTACTGAAAATACAAATACACATTTACTGAAAATATCTTTTGGCCAACAGCTGATGGTGCAACAAGTGGGTTTCTTGTAAAAGGGCTTTTTTTTTTTTTTTCCCCACTCCTTTTTGGCCAGGTTTGCCTGGCTGGAGGCTGGAGGGGAATGTTGGGTTGTGTAAGAGCCCCAGTGGTGCAGGTCAGGCTGGGACAGCTGCTCTGGGTGTAAACAGCTCAGGGTGAATGTCAGGCATGGCACAGCCCAGGGGTGACATCCAGCACCTGCTGAACTCCCTGAGAGCCTTTTTCTTCTCAAATACATTGAATTTTGAGCCATTTTCTAGCTCATGTTCTGTCACTCCCTTGCAGTGAGTGCAGTGGGAGGAGAAAACTTTTTAAGGAAAAAAAACTTTTTTTTTTTGTTTTTTTTTTTTTTTTGTCTCAAAACCCCACAGATGGTTGTGTAGATTTAGTTGTAAAATTGTTTAATTTTTATTAGTTTTTTGAGACAGCTCCTAAACCTGGTGGCTCTGGCTGTGCAGTTCAGTGGCTTTTCCAGCTTTTATTTTACACACTTGCTCAGCTTGGAAGAGATCCTTAAAATCATGGGGTCTAATTTTGAACCAGCACTGCCAAATCCATCATGTCCCAAAATGACCTTAAATCCCCAGCTTGATTCAATCCAACAAATCTGCAATAACAGCCTGAAAATTTGGATTATTAAGGGCAGGTCCTAGGCCTGAAAATTGGGATTATTAAGGGCAGGTCCTGAGTACCTGGATCAGCAGCAGTCAAGAATTCAGGCTCCAAGGGAAAGTTTAATAACTGTTACTGTGGGAAAAAAAAATTATGGATGGTGGTGTAATTAAAGCATTGAAATGAGAGTCAGAAATACAAAATAAATTGTATTTAGGCTTGGACTCAGCAAAATACTTGGGCACAGTGGCTGAATTGAGGTCTGTGCCTGCTCCTAATAGCAAGCACAGATAAATATAAATATATTTATATATAAGATAAAGATAAATAAATTTATCTTTTCTTTTTTTCTCCTTTCTTTTTGCCATTTTCTCCCTGAAATTTATAAACTATTATTCTGTTTATACAACATCCAGCACTGGGGTGCTTTTCTGCTTGCTGCCATCAGAAAACACCATTTAATCCAAATAATCAAAACCAAGTACAAACTCCCAAGTCCAGGTTTGGATGGTCACTGTTCATTTCAGGCACTCCTGAAAACCCAAAAATCCTGGAGAAGGAGGCTCAGAACAGGGACAGAAATTTATCTTAATTTATATTAATTTCTCTTCATTTATCTTAATTTATCTTTTTTTTCCTTGAAATCCAGAGGAATCTGCAGCCACACCAGGCTGACACACATTTTCCCAAGCTGATTCTGATACCTGTCTGCAGTACCAGCCACTGCTTATTTTCATGTTTTAATGTTTAATCTAAATATTTAAAAGGAACCTTTTATTTTTTATTTTTTTTCCTGCTGGAACCTGAGCCCTGCTCTGCTCTGAGGGTGGAGTGTGTTTCATTTATTAAAAGCTGAGGCTGTGAAAACAAGCTCAAGGGATCCATCAGGTTTGGTTTGCTTCCTGTGCCTGCTGATCTGCACTGGGACAAGTTAGAAAAAACAAATTTACAAGAAAAACAAGTTGTTCATTTAATGAGCACCTCCTCAGAGTGGATGCAGGTTTTTATTTATTTATTTTGTTTTTTATTTTTTTCTTTTCCCAATACTCTCTTTGGGTTTAAGAATCCCCCACACAGCTCCTGGAAACATTAAGAATTCCAGTTCAGCAATTTTATCTATAGGCTGGTTGTATCTCTAATTCAAATTTGCCTGTGAATTAAGTGGGATTTATTTAATAATAATTTTTTTTAAGGATTATTTCCATCCCAGAGAGCAGCAGGAAGAGATCCAGCTGCTCCAGGAGATCCACAGGCTTTGAATCCACCCTAAATAGCTGCAGCACAGCTGAAAACACTGAATTAAGGAGTTAATTTCCATGCAGTAATAATAATAATAATAATAATAATAATAATAATAATAATAATAATAATAATAATAATAATAATGCCTGGGACAGATGAGTGGCAGCAGAGCCCTTGCACTGGGGTCCTGCTCACCTCTGATATTGAGGTTATTTTCAAAAATAGATTTTGGTTCCATTGAAATGCAGCTGGGAGGTGTTTCCATGGCTTTGTGCAATTTTTGGGGCCAAGTCTCACTCTGATTTTAAGGAATTTAATTCATTGATTTCAGGTGGTGTTTGCACAACACATGTCAAATTCTGTGATTTCCTCAAATTCTGGCTCATTCTCACTTTCTTTTCTGTCTTCATGTTTTCCTTTCAAAGATCTCTAAAATTCAATATTTTAAACCCTGCCTCACTGTGCCTCCCTTTATAGGAGAGAAAATTAATTCATTAAGAATCAACTGATTATTCCAATTAATGATGCTGACTCAACACATGAATTATGTAATTTATATAAAACCCACTCTGTGCAGCTGTTATTATTCTGCAATAATAAAAATTAAGGTTTAAATTAAAGGTTTGTGCTGAGATTTCTGGGTTTCATTTGGAAAAAAAATAAGAGAGAGGAAGTAAAGGGTAAGGGCAATATCTAGATTTTATTAATTTATTAATTTATCCTCCTCTTATTTGTAAAAGCTCTGCTCATGCTTCCTCTCCACTTCCCCCTTTGTTTGCATTTTTTGCATGAGGATTAATTAATTAATTTCCCCTAATTGACCAAAACAATTCTGCATTGTACAGAAATTTCTGATGCAGTTTAATTCCTTCATATCCAGGATTGCATCTCATCCCTGACTGTTATTTAGAAAAAAAATAACCAGGTGCCTCCTCTTTTGCTGAATGTCTATTTTATGTGCTCTAATTGTGCTATTATCTGCTGATAATTAAGATTTCTGCAAGGGCTGTGTGTGTGAGCTGCAAATGAATCTTTTCTGCTGATCTGGAGTCATGTCAGAGCATCCTGGCCTTCAGCAGGCAGCAGTTTGAAACACTTAAAAAAAAAAGTAAGTAAATTATTAAAAAAAAAAAATCTTAAAAAAAAAAAGAAGTAAATTTTTAAAAAAAAGAAGTAAATTCTTAGAAAAAAAGAAGTAAATTCTTTAAAAAAAAGAAGTAAATTCTTTACAAAAATGAAGTAAATTCTTTACAAAAATGAAGTAAATTCTTTAAAAAAAAGCAAATTCTTTAAAAAAATGAAGTAAATTCTTTTTAAAAAAAAGAAGTAAATTCTTAAAAAAAAAGTAAATGCTTTTTAAAAAGTGCATTCTAAAAAAGAAAAATAAATTCAGTTTAAGTGCAGCTATTTCTTAAGAATTTGGCAAAATGCACAATTCCAGTTCCAAAGAATTGTTTGCAGACAAGATCCACTGAAAAGTTCAGCTGGGAAAATGAAAATGGGGAATTCCTGACTAATACCAGTTTTTGCTGTTGATTTAATCTCTGCTTTTATTCACTTGGTTGGGGTGCTGGAGCTGGGCTGATGATTAAACTCCTCTGTTTTTCTTTTCTCACCAATTATTTATTCATCATCATTTAGGGCAGGTCTGTAATTCCAGTGAACTTGGAGGAAAACCACTCCTGAAAATCTTCTCCAACAGTTCAAATTGGTTTTTTTTTTTTCCTTTTTTTTCCTATTTAAAGATTTATCAGTGAATATAAACAATTACTCTGCATTGTTACTTTAACTCACAAATCTGCAGCTGGCAATGGAATTGGAATGAAATCAAAATGTCTTTTTAAGGAGATGTTGCTGAGAGGGAAATGATGAAAATTGTAATTATATGTTCCAATGCCATGACACAGATTTCTCCAGGGTTACTTTGGAACATGCTGACACATCCTACATGGACAAACCACTTTAGATAAAGTCCCTAAATAGCCACTTCAACTATTCTGGGAGATATTTTAACTCCTCATGATTTTAATCAGCCTAAAAAAAATCCAAGTTTTAAGGCAAATTCATTTTTGAGGAAGTAACATCTTATTTTTATTTCCCCCTCTGAGTTCCTGGCAGTTCCCACTGGTTCCTGAGCCTCTTTTGCTTGGTGAGAACACAAAAATGAAAATTCCTGCCTCACACACCCTCCCAAAACTGGCAGGGAGAGGAAAACATGGAGAGGTCACAAACCTGCAAAGCTCAGAGCTGCTCCCACCCAGCTCCTGTCAAATTCTGAATTTTTGGGCGTTTTTGTTTTCCCAAAGCTGATCATGACCTTGAGTTGAAAACTTGGACTGAAACACAAGTGTTTGGGGCTGGGCAGTTGTTGGTTCTAGCAGAAGTACAGAAATGAAAAAATACAAATACAAAATACAGAAATACAAATACAGAAATACAGAAATACAAATAGCAGAAATACAGAAGTACAAATATAGAAATACAGAAATACAAATGCAGAAATACAGAAGTACAAATACAGAAATACAGAAATACAGAAATACAAATAGCAGAAATACAGAAGTACAAATACAGAAATACAGAAATACAAATGCAGAAGTACAAATAGCAGAAATACAAATACAAAAAATACAAATACAGAAATACAGAAATATAAATACAGAAATATAAGTAACAGAAATACAGAAGTACAAATGCAGAAATACAGAAATACAAATGCAGAAATAGAAATACAAATAGAGAAATACAAATAGCAGAAATACAAATGCAGAAGTACAAATACAGAAATACAAAAATACAAATAGCAGAAATACAAAAAATACAAATACAGAAATACAGAAATACAGAAATACAGAAATACAGAAATACAAATACAGAAATACAAATAGCAGAAGTACAAGTAGCAGAAATACAAATACAAAAAATACAAATGCAGAAATACAGATGCAGAAATACAAATGCAGAAATGTGGTTTATTTCCATGTGAAATGGGAGGAACTGAGGGAAAAACCATCATTTTTTTGGTTATTTCAGTGGCCTTGGTGAGATAAAGTATGAAAATCATGTGGGAGGATATTCAAAATATCTCTGATTTTGGCTGGAGTGTCCTGTAAAGGCTCTTTAGCAATTTGGGAGGAGCAGGTCTAAAAGAACCCTCTAGATTTTGATTTATTTATATATTTTAAACCTGATTTCTGAGCTCTGAGATGTGGAACCATTTGGAAAATCCTTCATGAGGATTATTTTGCAAATGTTTGTTATCTCCTGTCTTCCTGTGGGGAACTGGTATTTTTATACAGGAATTTCTATTTTTACTGTTCAAACCAAGAATTCATCAAACAAAGTTGGAGAGGCACAAGTAGACTTGAAAATTGTCTCAAAATAAGAGTTTTTGTCATTAAATCTTACCTGAACTCAACATTATTGAAATGACTTTGCTCTGTTTCCCTCTGTGGTTTGGGATTTGATTTCAGTGTGGTCTGGGTTTAATTTTCCCTCTTCCAGCTACTCTGATTTTGATCTTGACTAAGTGATTTAATCCCTGAGATTACAATTTGAGTTAATTTGTGATTATCCTAATTTATGTCCAGGAGCTGTGTTAAAATTAAATGTCTGCTGCCATTGTTTTTTAGCAGAATTTTTTTACTGATCAACTTAATTACCAATTTTCCATGAATATTTAGTGGTTGAATATTTAAAATTATATAAATAAAATAATTCTTCAACACAGAAAGAACCAGTTCAAAAACACCCATGTATTTACAAGACTTTTTGGGGGCTGGTTTTAAAATACATTTATTTCCAGTTGTCATTTATCACCTGTTTTATTACAGGACCAAATTAAAAAATAAAAATTAAAAAAGGGTTCAGTAAATGGAATGAAGTGAAAGTAAATAGAATGAAATGAAAATAAATGGAGTTAAATGAAAGTAAATGGAATGAAATGAAAGTAAAAGGAATAAAACTGAAATAAATGGAATAAAATCAGTTGAAGCCTGGTGCAGAGTGAGGGAAAATGGATGCATGACAAAAAGAAAATGCAGAGAGGTGATGGCAGGTAGGAGTGGTGCAGAAAAGATGAATATTCAGGGATCTGTGGCCCAGCCAGGGTAGGTTAATTCTGAATTCCAGGCTGGATTTTGGAGTTCTGGTGTCACCTGGGGACTGTGAGTCACTGCAGAGTTGAGCAAGGGCTGATTTCAGCCTCCAGGAATCCTGGCAGGGCACAGGCTGTGCCTGCCCAGGGCTGCCAGGATCTGGGGGAGAGGTGAATTCAGAGCTGAACCTGCCACCTGCAGCCTGGGAAGAGCTTTTCTTGGTGCTTTCACCATTTCTCAGGTGTGTCCTGAGCAAAGAGAAACTGGAATTCTCCAGCCAAGTTTTCAGTACAGGCTGAATTTTTGGTGTTGTTTGAGCTCCCTGGCTGGTGAAAATCACCTGGAGGGAATGTGGGAGTGCTGTGCTATCAGCTGGGTGCATCTGAAGCAAAGCAATCAAATAGTTAATATTAAAAAACTGCATTTCTGCCTTTCAGATTGGCACAGCAGGGGTTGCATTTCATGGCTGACATTAGCCAGGCTCTTCCAGCTCCTGCTTCTTTCACATCCTGCTTTTCATCCCTCCTCCCTCCTCAAGGGTTTTTTAATGCAGCTCATTCTCAGTGTGGTTAATAAGCAAATTTGTCATCTGCTTATTTTTGTCTTTGCTTCCCCTCCCCCCAGCCCTCCCTCCTGCTCAGCCCAAATTACCAGGAATTGCAGATAATGCTCCTGTGAATTATCCTTTGCTGCAGGGCAGCTCTGCAGTCCCTGGGCCAAGCTGACTTCACTTGTGTGACTAACAAAATAAAAATAAAAATTAAAAAAAAAAAAATTGGGATGTTGGAAGGTACAAACTGAGGTTTAAAAGGCAGGAGTTTGGTGGTAAAAATGAAATTAAAATGAAATAAATACAACAGGTTTGCTCAATGCAGGTGTCATGTCTTAGAAGAAAACAATCCTTGCTCTGGAGGATTCACATTGAATCTAAATAGAAAACAACATAAAGACAGAAGGAAATTGAGAGGTTTGGGGTTTTTTGTTGAATGAGAAGATGATGGAACAGCAAATAATGTGTTTAAAACTTGCTGAAAAGAAAGAGGTTGGATGCCTCCCTTTGCACATTTGCATCTTTTTTTTCCTGAAAGAAAAGTGAGTAGAAGTTAAAGTCTCTCTGTGCCCACAGCCTGGGACACAAGAACAAATTCATGATAAAATTCTTTAGCCAAGCCTAGCTCAAGGTTGCTTGCAGTGATTGCTCCTGGGTGGAATTGGTTTTGACAACCTTGAGGCTGTCACTGTCATTCCAATAAAATCTGCTGCTTCAAATTCAGCAAAAAATAAAACTCTTTTTGATAGTCCTAGAAGCTCTTGGGTGTCACTGTTCTCTTCTCCCTTTCTCCCCAGGGTTTCTTGCAGTGCTGATTTGTCCCTGGCTCCCAGAGTGAGATGTCAGTTCAGAGCTGGGGCACTGGGAGCTCTCAGAGCAGCCTGAGTATCATCATCAGACTCTGGTTTTGATTCCTTGGCAGTAATGTCATCAAACCAGGAAATGGATTCAGAACTGGGCACAAGTGGGATGTGCTTGGCAGCTTTCCTGGCTGTGGGGACCCTGCTGGTGGAGCAGCACTAAATGGTGGCAGCCTGGCTCTTAAAAACAGCATTTGCTTAAAAATTCATTTAAAGCATCCTAGAATTAGCTTGATTTTTTCCTTGCAGATTTCTCACATTCCTGGTTTTTAAGATATTTTCATTTCACGTGCAACAGCCAAGTAAAATAAATGAAAGCAACAGAGGTGTGCACATCTGGCAACTCCTGGAGTCCTTTTCTCTAAGGATGGCAGGTACAGAAATTCAAATGCAAAACAAAATGCTCTTGAAAATGTTTTCTTCCTCTCAAAATGTGATTTACTCTCCCAGGTGTTCAGCTGTAAGGGCAGATGTCAGATGCCATCACAAAGGAGGTTCTGTGAGGCAAGATACAAAATTTGAGCTCTTATTAAACCTGACTTTTCTTAGGGGCTGATTTCTTTGGGAAAACAGTGGCTCAGGACAAGGTCAGGAGATGGTGCCTAGAGAATTACTTAGAAAAATCAGGGATACTGAAGTTGGCTTAAACTCTTCAAGATCCTGTGAGACAGAGTTGCTTGGTTTGTGATTTCCCCACCAGACTGACTTTTCAAAGGGATTTTTGGTGCCTTTTTGAATGCTGGCTTTAAACAGAGAGACCTTTGCCTGAGGATGAGGCACTCAGGATGTCTTTGGGATAATTTTAACAGTTGTTCTGTTGAAATTCCCATCCCCACCACCCCCTGCCCTCCTCCTTATCCCTGCTGTCTCCCTTTAATAGCTTCTGTTGCTCTCTTCAGCCTCCAGGGATCAGTAATTAAGAAATCAGCCCCTGGAAAACCACTGCTGTAAAGCTGCCCAGCCTATGCCAGAAAATGAGCAAAGACAGGAGCAGAGCTGGAATAAAGAATGGCCAGATTACAAAGCCACTGGGATTGGAGCTCTCCTTATCTGCCTGTGCCAAGGAGCAGGATAAATGTCTCAATAAATTCAGAATTAGGAGGTGACAAAGTGGAGTGTCACTCTTGAGAGGTGCTGTTGGTGTCCCCCTGCAAAAAGCAGGATTTGGGAAGCTGTGGGGGGATTAAGGGGTGGATTGGCTGAGTTCAGATGCTCTGCATTGTGGTTGGGAGAAAAAGCAGCAAGAAAATCAAACTTTGGGGTTTATCTGTTCCAGTGTTGGCTCAGCTTGAGTCAGTTCAGAGCCTGACTCCTGAAAAACTGCTCTGACTCCTAAAAAACTGCTCTGACTCCTAAAAAACTACTCTGACTCCTTAAAAACTGCTCTGATTCCTTAAAAACTGCTCTGATTCCTGAAAAACTGCTCTGATTCCTAAAAAACTGCTCTTACTCCTTAAAAACTGCTCTGATTCCTTAAAAACTGCTCTGACTCCTGAAAAACTTGCTCTGACTCCTTAAAAACTGCTCTGATTCCTAAAAAACTGCTCTGATTCCTGAAAAACTGCTCTGATTCCTGAAAAACTGCTCTGACTCCTAAAAAACTGCTCTGATTCCTTAAAAACTGCTCTGAGTGTGAATTGTTGCTTTGGAGATACTGGTGCTTGTCAGCACAATGAGTTTGGGATCTTCTCATTGTTTTGAACTTGATATGACAAATGGGTTTTGCTTCTCTGATAGGATTTGGGAGAAATGTTTTGCAGCCCTGCTGTGTGTCCCAGGCTGAGTATGACACATAAATACACAAAGAAATGCAGCAAATATCCAGAAATGCAGCAGATATCCAGAAATCCAGCCTAATATCCAGAAATGCAGCCTGAAATACAGAAATCCAGCCTGAAATACAGAAATCCAGCCCTGCATTGCAACTCTTAACAACTCCACTAATAGGGAAAATTTACAATTTCTTCCCAATTTCAAGCTCAGCCTTCTTGGGGTGAATGTGTGCATTAAAAATAAGAAATGGCCATTGTGTTTCCCCACTTTCTTTCACATTAATGCACCAGAAAATTTTAAGTTCTGTTGGATTCTGTATTTAAAGCTCTAAATAACAGGTTTACAAAAATTAGTGAGAGCAGGTAGGGACAGGGTGTGAGGGAATGGCTTCAGAGTGACAGAGGGGAGGGTTAAATTGGATTTTTGGAGATTTTTGGATGGGATTTTTCCCTGGGAGTGTCCAAGGCCAGCTTGGAGCACCCTGGGACAGTGGAATTTCCCAGCCCATGGAACTGGGTGAGTTTTCAAATCCTTTCCAACCCAAACCCTTCTGGGATTCCAGGAAATTCTCATTTAGAAGTCAAATGCAGCTGGGCTGGGGTAGGTTTGGAATGAAATTTTGCATTTTGCTCTCCCTTTGCATATGGAAAAGGTTCATTTCTCTCCCTGTGATGCACAAAATCCCAGCCCCTTTTATCTGAGCTGTTTCTGAAATGACTTTTTGAGAAGAGTGGGAGGTGGGAAAGCAAACAGGCAGAGCTGGGCAGGTGAAGATTTCCATGGGGCCCCTCCCAGAAGAAGCTCCCTGTGTATTTTTCCAGCTCCTGGGTAATGTTTCCATGAGGAATATTTGGAGAACCATTTCTTGGTGCATTTATGGCAGTTTTTAAAAACCTTAGCTGAATGATTTGAGGATTTAGACCTATCTAATTTTTATTTCCTTTAAATGACTTTAAGAGCTGTCTTGGATGAGGGACAAAGAGTTGGTGGGAAAAGCTTGTGATCCACCTGGAATACAGAATTCTAGATCTTGTGAGGATGCACTGAACAGGAATAACTTGGACAAATTTTAAAAAAGCCAAAGATCTGTGTCAGGTGGCCAAGTGAGTCCCTGAGCACAGCAGTTTTCTTCGTGCTCACAGTTCTCAGGAGCACAAAAATAAATGAAATAACATTTCTGCCTTTCCCGTACCACTCCTGAAATGAGGGAGATTGGCTTGTCCAGTTTATGTGGAGCTGAAGCCACCAGCCCTCCAATCTGTGCTGGAACTGCTATTTTATAAGTGAAATAATAGATATTGTTTGAAATTGTTTGGAATGGCAAATCCATGCCTAAATATGAACGTGGGGCTGAGGGATTGGATTTATTACCATTTAATTATTGTTTAATTTCTCTGCTGGAAAACCTTTCCCATGGTGAAAACAGAGGTTTTTCACTCTGTGTGGTGCAAACCTTTAAAGAGAGACCACAGTCCCATAGGGATCCAAAGCCTCCCTGTTCCTTAGTTTATATCTGACTTGGGATTTTGTGACAAGCTGGGAATCTTTTTGAATGCCTGAACAAACTTGTATGTCCAGTTGTACTTTTAAGTTGCAGTGTGGGTGGAATTTATTACCTGGTCTGAAGGCAGCAGGTGTGAGCCCAGTTTTTCATGATGTGAGGAGTGTCCTGCAGTTTTGCTGTCCCAGGGAGTGCTGGAGGGCTCTGGCTGTGCCTGGAACTGGTTTTCCTTGTGGAAAAAACCAACTTCCAAGGGTGTGTTGGGTTGATGTGGCCAGAAATGTGAATTCTGTCCCATCTGCTGGGCCAGTGCCCCTGATCTCCTGGCACACATTATCTGCTCATGGGCCATCTTTAAACCAGCTGGGCAATCATCTTTATCTTCCCACAGCCCATCCTCCCTCCAGGAGATATCTCCTGTTCATGGCCACTGAGTCCCAGGGCATGACTGATAAAATTCCATCATCCCACTGGGAGATGCTCCAGCCAGGGGAGCAGCCAAGCCTTTCCTACCAGATAAAAACTGACATTTTGGACACCAAGGAACCTTCTTCCCACTGGATCCCAGAGGAAAGCCAGACCTTTCCACATCATCCCTGGAGCTTCAGAGGAAACTGCACCTTCTCCAGGAGCACTGCTCCAGCTGAACCACATCTGCCCCTGCAGGAGGATGCAGCCACCATTGAATGGGACTGTGCCAACACCCTGACTGACTGACGGGTGTCAGCTTGGATTCTGACTCTGGCAGGGCTGGGATTGTTCTGTGTAATACTGCATTTCTATTTTAATTTTCCTAGTAAAGAACTGTTATTGCTAATTCCCATCTCTTTACCTGAGAGGCCCTTAATTCCAAAATGATAATAATTTGGAGGGAGGGTGTTTAAATTCTCCATTTCAAAGAGCAGCTTCTGCCTTTATTGGCAGACACCTGTCCTTCTCACCAGGACAAAGGGCAGATAGCACAGTTTTATCCTGTGATCTGAATTCCAGAGGGTTTTGTCCACAAAACCTGCCCTGGCCATGTGTGGAACTGCTGGGGCATGACATGAGTTCTCTTCTCACCTTCCTGGGCTGCCTTTGTGGCTCTCTGGGAATTCTGGGAATTCTGGATTGCACTTCCTAAACTTGTACAAAGAACTGAGCAGGGCAAGGGAATGTGGAGAATTTCTGGTTTTTAGGGAAGGATTGGATGGATCTCCTTTAGCCTTCAGCTCTTCCAGCACCAGGAGAAAAGATTTCCATCTCCATCCTATTTATGCATGGAAAGCTTTGATATCCAACCTCTGCTTTTTCCATCTTTTCACTCCTTGATTTTAGCAAAAAGCAAATTAGGGTTGCCCTGCCACTGGAATGCCATTTTTTAGAGTAATTAATGAAGCACCAGCTCTGATTTAATGAGTGTGTTGAGGTGAATTTTGCTGGTTTGGGGTGCCACAAAATAAAGGATATTTTAGGGTGTTCTGTGTAATTCTGGTTGTGCCTGGAAGGTACCAGAGCTGTTTGTGCTGTGCCCTGCCCCACTCACCTGCTCTGACAGAAACCTTGTTAAACTAAACTAAATCATCTTCACCACATCAGTGCCCAGAATTATCCCACTTCATTAAAATCTGTCTAGACAAATAACCCAGGGGGCAGAGAGACAGAGATTATCTGGAAGAAGTGTTGGATAAATACTTCTAAATAAATTTATGAACAGCTTTTCTCTCCCAGGTATCTGGATAATGTGGTTATTCCCGGTTTTGTTCAACTCTTTGTTAGCAATTACTTTAACCTGACTGTAAATAATAATTCTGTGGGGTATTGATTAAATTTGTGGCTGTTTTTTGACCCAGCTTTATTATTCTGATGAGATGTTTTCAAGAGAGCACAAAAGGAGCTTTTGACAGAGGAGTAAGAGCTGATTCTTATCTTGCCCCATCTCAAGTGTGTTTAACATTTCTTGGTTTGTCTGGTTGTGTGACACCTTTATTGAAAAGGAACAGTTGGAATAAGGAACTGAACAGCTGGAATAAAGAATTGAACAGTTGGAATAAAGAATGGAACAGTTGGAATAGAGAATTGAACAGCTGGAATAAAGAATTTAACAGTTGGAATAAAGAAGTGAACAGTTGGAATAGAGAATTGAACAGCTGGAATAAAGAATTGAACAGTTGGAATAAAGAATGGAACAGTTGGAATAGAGAATTGAACAGCTGGAATAAAGAATTTAACAGTTGGAATAAAGAATGGAACAGTTGGAATAGAGAATTGAACAGCTGGAATAAAGAATTTAACAGTTGGAATAAAGAAGTGAACAGTTGGAATAAGGAGTTGAACAGTTGGAATAATGAATTGAACAGTTGGAATAATGAACATTTGGAATAAGGAATTGAACAGTTGGAATAATGAACAGCTGGAATAAAGAAGTGAACATTTGGAATAAGGAATTGAACAGTTGGAATAAAGAAGTGAATGTTTGGAATAAAGAATGGAACAGTTGGAATAAAGAATGGAACAGTTGGAATAAGGAATTGAACATTTTGAATAAGGAATTGAACAGCTGGAATAATGAACAGCTGGAATAAAGAATTGAGCAGCTGGAATAAATAACAGCTGGAATAAAGAGTTGAGTAGCTGGAATAAAGAAATTAACAGCAGGAATAATGAATTGAACATTTGGAATAAAGAAGTGAACAGTTGGAATAATGAATTGAACAGCTGGAATAAGGAATTGAACAGTTGGAATAAGGAATTGAACATTTGGAATAAGGAATTGAACAGCTGGAATAATTAATTGAACAGCTGGAATAAAGAAGTGAACAGCTGGAATAAGGAATTGAACAGCTGGAATAAGGAATTGAACAGCTGGGTGTAGCACCCTAAAATGGATGTTGAGCAGATGAATTCCAGGCTCAGGCTGAGGTATCCACACTCTTCTGGCTGGGGCTGAATTGAAGTTATTCCCTTGACATTTTGGGAATTCATGGAGCTCTTGGTGCTTCCCAAATAACTTCCAAAGGACTGGAAGCACAACTGGAAGGATGTCCTCTGAGGGAGGCTCTACTGCCAAAATCTGAGCTCCCTGGCACAGAAATTGAGATTTTATTGGGAATATTTGGGAATTTTGTTGGGAATATTTGGCAGGTGGAATGTTCAGCACACTCAGAAATTGTGCAGCATCCCATGCTGGGTACCAGTGGGTCTGGAAGATGCTGCTGAGACCCTAAAACCATCCTGAACTTTCAGTTCCCAGCTCCCAGACTGGTTGGGGAAATGCTCTTGGGTGGTTTTTTTTTGGAGCCAGGAGCAGCTCTCAGTGTGAGGTCAGGACCTTTTGGATTCCAGAATCATCCCCAGTGCTGTTCTGAGTGTCCTGCCCTGAGTTTTGAGGATAATTGCACCCTGGGGAAAGCCCAATCCCAGCTGTTTGAAATGGCCATCCCACAAAAAGTGGTTTTTTGGTTTTTTTTTCCTAAGCTGTTTTCAAGAACTGCTTAATTTTATAGGGGCTTGTTAATATTTATTGTTTTGTAACTTGTTGGAAATGTGGGTTTGGGTCAGGATTCTGCTGACCTGTCCCTTTGTACTGTGATTTCTTATTTTTCTGGCAGAGATGTGTCTGTCCCTTGGGCCAGTGCAGGAATAGATTCATTAACACCTGTGAGACTGAAATAGAGGCACATCAATAATTTACTAAATAATACAGGGAGCAGAGGAAAGAGGGAGAAAAAACCAGGAGACTCAGTGTGGCTAAAATGCTTTGCTTGATTTGCTCAGTTCTATTCCAAACCCATTCTGAGCAAACTGAGGAAAAGAAGTTGAGGAAAAGAAATTGAGGAAAAGAATTGAGGAAAAGAAATTGAGGAAAAGAAGCTGAGGGAAAGAAATTGCTGAAAAGAAATTGAGGAAACAAAACTGAGGAAAAGAATTGAGGAAAATAAATTGAGGAAAGGAAGTTGAGGAAAAGAAATTGAAGAAAAGAATTGAGAAAAAGAAGTTGAGAAAAAGAAATAGTAAGGTTTTAGGACTCTAAAAATCACCCATTTCCTTGGCTTCTCTGCCATAATTAAGAGGAATATATTTTCTAGGTTAGCTGGGCATGGAGTGGGATGTAACACCATGCAGAGTTGTGCTACAATCAAACCAGACTCATCTCTGGAAATCTCAATTTAAATGCCACAAATATCTGGATTTTAGTGAGATTTTCACACCTCAAGCACTGCACAGCTACTGAAATATTGTTCATTAAGAAGCAGAGAAGCAAATCATATTCCCTGCATGCCCCTGCTCTTGGACAGCCAGTTATAAATATTTTAAAATAATGAATTGGAAGCTGTTCTGGAGGGAATGGGGCAGAATTTCTGCCTTGGGGCTGAGGTTCTGTAGGTAAGGAGCTTTCTGCTGTTCCAAATATCTGTGAAACATTCCAAGGAATTTTTCAGCATGGAAATTCTGTAGGTAAGCAACTTTGTGCTGCTCAAAATATCTGTGAAACATTGCAAGGAGTTTTTCAGCACAGAGATTCTGTAGGTAAGGAGCTTTCTGCTGCTCCAGATGTCTGTGAAATATTCCAAGGAATTTTTCAACATGGAGATTCTGTAGGTAAGGAGGTTTTGTGCTGCTCCAAGTATCTGAAACATTCCAAGGAAATTTTCAGCTTGGAGATTCCTTATTTTTCATGCAGTGGAATGTTCCAGCTGACCTCCTCAAGGTCATGCAAAGCCTAAACAAATGGAATTGCCCTTGAACAACCAGAAAAAAAAGAAGTTTGAAATCAGTTTGGTGTTTGAAATCAGTGCAGATTTGGGCTGATTCTCTCCTAGGGAACACAGGAATTCTTGAATCATTCCAGCATCTGGTGCCAGCACCAAAACCTCTCCAAGGTGCTGCAGTTCTCCTGAAAGATGATGAATTATCCCTGGCATGGCAGAGTGCTGGATGTGCCTGCAGGAATAAAGGTGGGCTGGAAAAAGCAGGGAAGAGGAATCCTGTGGGCACAAGTGTTCAGGGTGATGCTGAAGATCAGATGTGGCCCAGGATAACTGGGCTATAAACACTTGGATGTTTATATTAATATGAATTAACATGAGCTGTTAATTGCAGGCAGAACCACTGAGAGTGGGAGTTTAGATTTTCCAAAGGGTGAAGAATAACATGAGACAGAGCAGCAGCAAGGAGGAAAAAGTGAATTTTGATTTTTTTGTCACCTGGATGGAAAGAAGTGACCTCCCCAGGCAGCTTCTTGCTATAGAAATTGCTATAAAATTTCTATAGAAACGCCAAGAAGGAGCTTGTTTGCATTGAAGCTGCTTCTCTTTCTTTGAAGAGGGTTTTGAAGAGGGTTTTTCTTCACAGTTGTGTCACTTACACTAATCTGGGTGTGTCATTTCTGTCAGATTTGTGGGCAGTGTGTTCATCCCCTTCTGTGACAGGTTTATGTGGGAGCTGGTGGAAAGGCAAAGCACTGACAGCGTTGTGTAGGAATAACAAGCTGAAAAAATGAGAATATTGGTCCTGCAGTGGCTCTGTGGGGTTTGGATGAGGCTGGAGAAGGAGAGGGAATGATGCCACACAATTCCTGCTGCAGCTCTGCAGGGTGCACACCAGATCTGAGCTTTTCCTGCTCTGCTCCTGCTGCTTCCCTGTTCATCAAAGGCATTTCTCTCCTCCTTTCTTCCTTATTTCCAGAAAAAAACCCCCATTATATTCCAATTTATCCCTGTAAATTCAGTGTGGATTTATTTCCATCCCTTTCCCTGCATTGGGAGAGGTGGCTAAAGGCTCTTCTGTGCTTGGCCTCAGCTATAAAATCCCTGAAGTTTGAATTCTTCATTAAAATTCACACTGAAGTGTTAATCAGCTTCAGCCAGACTATTTTTAGAGCTGCAGCCTTCGATGCCAGTTGAGTAATTGCTATTGTGTGATTACTTATGATTTTGCTAATTGGAACAGCTTTTTGAAAAACTGCTGCTTCATAAAGTAAAACCAAATTGTCCAAAAAGAGTGTGGAACATCCATCCTTGGAACTGCTCAGACATTGCCCTGAGCAACCTAAACCCTCTCTGAAGGGAAAAAAATCCAGGATTTATTTTCCAACCAACCTGATTCTGTGAATGAAAGCCAAAAATCAGAATTGTCTCTTACCTGCCTTTGAGGTGACAGGGATAAACAAAGTTTAGCACAAAGAGCTTCATCCCTTTGGCTTCTCCCTAAGGATCTCCAAGCAAGTTCATCAGGAATGGAGCTTCTCTTCCCTTTTCCCACCAGTAAAGGACAATTAAGGAGAGATTTGATGATGATCCCAATGATAAAATGGGATTAATCTGCTGCTAAAGGACAGTTAAGGAGAGACTTGATGGTGATTCCAGTGATCAAATGGGATTAATCTGCTGCTAAAGGACAATAAAAGAGACACTTGAGTGTGATCCCAGTGATAAAATGGGATTGATCTGGTGCTAAAGGACAATTAAGGAGAGACTTGATGATGATCCCAATGATAAAATGGGATTAATCTCCTGCTAAAGGACAATTAAGGAGAGACTTTATGATGATCTCAGTGATAACATGGGGTTAATCTGCTGCTAAAGGACAATTAAGGAGAGACTTGATGGTGATCCCAATGATAAAATGAGGTTAATCTGATGCTAAAGGACAATTAAGGAGAGACTTGATGATGATCCCAGTGATAAAATGGGGTTAATCTGGTGCTAAAGGACATTAAGATGCTCTGTTTGTGCACACATTAACCTGGAATAAATCTGTCTCAACCCTGCATTTCCCATGAACGTGGTGCTGGAGGGAAAGGAGAATTTCCTTGTTAACCTCATTTTTCTGAGTGCAATGAAAAATCACCCAGCTAATTGTGGAGAGTGCAATCAGGATTTATCAGCCAATTTTTCATTCCAGGGTTTGGGGTTCAGCTGGAACCAAGGAAATCTCAGTTCAGGTGGAATCAGGGATGTTCTGAGGCAGCTCGGCAAGGGGATGAGGGGGAGGCTGAGCCTCAACAATCTTTGGTTTTTCTGGCTAAAATCCTCTCAGGAGGAAAACAAAACTTGAGGATGCTCGAGGGTAACCTGTCCTAAAAACAGGTGAGGTGTGAGGGTGAGCAGGGCCAGGTTTGGGAAAGGCACAGAAAGGGGAAAACACAAAACCCAGAAGATCCAGCCACAATTCCAGGAAGCCAGAGGGAGGAGGGGCTGCTCCCAGCAGCGATTGTTTCATTTAGTAATTAGTGCTTCAATCTCCTCGCAGGCAAATAAAGCAGAGGATGTCAGCCCTTCCCCACACTTCCTCACCCTTTATTTTTAATTTTTTTTTTTTTTAGATACTCATGGATGTGGGAGTGTTTGGGGTAAAGAGTGTGGGGTTTTCTCATGATGTGACCTCCCTGTTTTTTCACCTTCCTTACCTGCTGTGTGAATTAAAGGATGTTTTGTGCACTGCAGTAAAGAGGGAGATGCTCTGAGTCTGTGAATATTGAAGAAAAATCTCTAAATTGGATTTTAGTCCCCATCAGATCTTGGAGACTCCAGAATGGGAAAATTCTTGAAATTCCTTTTGTGCCTCCCACTCTGGGGTGGCTGTTCCACCCTTTATTCTCACACTCAAATTTTCTTTAAACACAGAGCACCTGCTGCTACCAGCATTTTAATGGGAAAAAAAAAAAATCCTGGAAAATTTGAGAAAACTACTGTCCATTCTGATCTGGTTTTTTTTTTTTTTGTTTGTTGTTGTTTTCCAGGGTGGTGAAGGAAGAGATCTCAGATGACAATGCAAAGCTCCCTTGCTTCAATGGAAGAGTGGTGTCCTGGGTAGGTTGGATTTTGTGTGTAAATCTCTGTTGCTTGATACTGGATCCTGATTTTTAGAAGTATCTCCAATCTCAAAATTAACGGTAAAAATTTTAATTATCCTGTTCTTAAATAATATCTTTTAAAAATCAGAGTGAAGTCCACAAAGTGTGCAGAGCTGAAAATGTGGTTTTGATATGAAAACAGTTTTAGTCACTAAATAGCCAAAACATTTAATTCCAAAACAGCTAAATGTGATCTTCTGGTGGATTTTGGTTATGGCATTTAAATTTCAATGTATTGGTATTGTTGGTAGTGCCTGGAAGGTTTGAATTAAAGGGGGCTGAACATTGTTTATGCATTCAGTAAAAACACATCAACATTTATAACCTTGGAAAACTATTTAAAATTTAAGTTTTAAGCCTACTTTGTTTTTACTCCTAAATCTTATCTCCAAAAAAAATGAAGTATATTAAAATTGGCAAACCCAAATCAAACCAGGACATTAACTTATTAGAATTTTAGTTTCTTAGCACACAGATGTCATATTATTTTGTTTTATTTGAAAAGTGTCACCAATATTTTTACTATAGCTTTATTAAGTTTAACTCCTGTTTGCAATTGTGGTTTTGGAGCTTCTGCTGAAAACATTATATGAACTTGAACTGTTATTTCAGCATTTAGAATTTTTTTTTTACTAAAAAATAGTATTAGAGCATTAGCATTGAATTTAGCTCACACTAAAACTTACTTAAATTAAACATTTACTTTATGTGTGAATGACTTAATTTAGTTCAGTTCATTTAAAGGTTTTAATTTAATTTTTGCACTTTGGTTTCTCTCTGAAGAATTCAGACTCACTGACTCTGACAGAAAGCAGAGTTCTTTTGATTTAAAGCTGCATTTCTCAGCTAATTCCCACCTAAATCTGGGCAGTGCTCAGGGAAAGGAACAGGCACCACTTCCCTCCAGAAAAAAAAGGAAAATTCCCTGGTTGAGTAAATTGGTTGTCAAAGGAATAAAATTGGCATTAGAGAACCAAAGTGATGATTAAACAAGCACCAATTCTTTTTTTAATGAGGTTGTGTCCATTTTTTGGGATGTGGGTGGGGGTTCCTCCTCCAGGAGGGGTTTGCATTTGGCTGAATTTGATTTTTGACTTTGGATTTTTCTGTTTTTGCTGCTCTCAGGACGCTGCTGAGCTCTGGGTGTTGGTGGTGCTGGTTTTGTCTCCAGGATTAGTGAGGGGCTGGAGCCTGGGGCTCTGGCAGGGACAAAAGGGATTTCATGTGTGAGTAACGAGAGGAGGAGAGTCCAGAGAAAACAGGGACTGAGAATGGAGATGGGATTTGTCTGAGGGATTGATGGCAGCTCCTGCCGGGAGAGAAAATCCATCCCAAAATTCCCCTTCCTCCTCCTCCTGCACAGCTCCTGCCGGGAGAGAAAATCCATCCCAAAATTCCCCTTCCTCCTCCTCCTGTGCAGCTCCTGCCAGGAGAGAAAATCCATCCCAAAATTCCCCTTCCTCCTCCTCCTGTGCAGCTCCTGCCAGGAGAGAAAATCCATCCCAAAATTCCCCTTCCTCCTCCTCCTGCACAGCTCCTGCCAGGAGAGAAAATCCATCCCAAAATTCCCCTTCCTCCTCCTCCTGTGCAGCTCCTGCCCCCTGTTTGCTCCTCTCTGCTCCTGCCCCTTTCTCCAGGCTGCTGAGCTGGTAAAGAGTCATTAAATACCCAATAATTAATTACATATTAATACCCAATATTCATTAAATACCCAGTAATTAATTATATATTAATAGCCAACATTCATTAAATACCCAATAATTAATTATATATTAATAGCCAATATTCGTTAAATACCCAATAATTAATTACATATTAATACCCAATATTCATACCCAATAATTAATTACATACTAATACCTAATATTCATTAAATACCCAATAATTAATTATATATTAATACCCAATATTCATTAAATACCCAATAATTAATTACATTCTAATACCCAACATTCATTAAATACCCAATAATTAATTACATATTAGTACCCAACATTCATTAAATACCCAATAGTTAATTACATATTAATAGCCAACATTCATTAAATACCCAATAATTAATTACATTCTAATACCCAACATTCATTAAATACCCAATAATTAATTACATATTAGTACCCAACATTCGTTAAATACCCAATAATTAATTACATATTAATACCCAACATTCATTAAATACCCAATAACTAATTACATATTAATACTCAATATTCATTAAATACCCAGTAGTTAATTACATATTAATACCCAACATTCATTAAATACCCAATAATTAATTATAAATAACCAATATTAATTAAATACCCAAGAATTAATTACATATTAATACCCAATATTCATTAAATTCCCAATCAATTCAATATCCAGATTTTCCTCTACATCCCTGCCAACTCTTCCTTCTTCCTTCTCCCAACCAATCCCCCAAGGACATTTTATTTTCTCTCATGTTAAGAGCTGAATTCTTTAAATAACATGAAAATATTTGGCTTTTCCAGCTGGAAAACAGGAGAATATAAAGAAATAAGATGAGAACAAGATGCTAGAAATGCACACACACCAGCTCAAGGTTATATTTTAATTCTGGGACTGTTATTTTCATTTCATCACAATCTCTGAGATGCATTTCAAGGATTAAATTCAATTTATTGCAATTCCTGTACCAGTAGAAATATTCCATCAGCTCCCAAATTGATGAGCAGATCCTGGTGCTGGAGCAAAGATCTAAAAGCAAAATTTATTTCTGTGGTTTAAATTAATTTTTAATTACTTGGGGGTATTCATGGAGCATTTTTTTACTGAATTTTTGGTGCTTCTTGGGATAAATTATAAACCCATCCAGTTCTGCACAGATTGTAGGAAGTAGAACTGAATTTTTTCTTCCCAAATTTGGATTTTTCTTCCTTTCCCACCCATCAGCTCCCAAATTGATGAGCAAATCCTGGTGCTGGAGCAAAGATCTAAAAGCAAAATTTATTTGTGTGCTTTAAATTAATTATTAATCACTTGGACCATTTAATAATATTATCATAAATAATTATTAATTATTAATGGAGCATTTTTAAACTGAATTTTTGGTGCTTTTTGGGATAAATTACAAACCCATCCAGTTCTGCACAGATTGTAGGAAGCAGGGCTGGATTTTTTCTTCCCAAATTTGGATTTTTTCTCCTTTCCCACCCATCAGCTCCCAAATTGATGAGCAGATCCTGGTGTTGGAACAAAGATCTAAAAGCAAAATTTATTTGTGTGCTTTAAATTAATTATTAATTACTTGGGCATATTAATGGAGCATTTTTAAACTGAATTTTTGGTGCTGCTTGGGATAAATTACAAACCCATCCAGTTCTGCACATTGTAGGAAGCAGGGCTGGATTTATTCTTCCCAAATTTGGATTTTTTCTCCTTTCCCACTCATCAGCTCCCAAATTGATGAGCAGATCCTGGTGCTGGAGCAAAGATCTAAAAGCAAAATTTATTTGTGTGCTTTAAATTAATTATTAATTACTTGGGCATATTAATGGAGCATTTTTAAACTGAATTTTTGGTGCTGCTTGGGATAAATTATAAACCCATCCAATTCTGCAGATTGTAGGAAGCAGGGCTGGATTTATTCTTCCCAAATTTGGATTTTTCTTCCTTTCCCACCCATCAGCTCCCAAATTGATGAGCAGATCCTGGTGCTGGAGCGAAGATCTAAAAGCAAAATTTATTTGTGTGCTTTAAATTAATTAATAATCACTTGGACCATTTAATAATATTATCATAAATAATTCTTAATTATTCATGGAGCATTTTTTACTGAATTTTTGGTGCTGCTTGGGATAAATTATAAACCCATCCAGTTCTGCAGATTGTAGGAAGCAGGGCTGGATTTATTCTTCCCAAATTTGGATTTTTTCTCCTTTCCCACCCATCAGCTCCCAAATTGATGAGCAGAATTTGGAGCTGCCACTTCTGGAGATAATTTTGATTTCTGTTCCTCCATCTCAGCAATCAGCTCAACCATCTGAGTCTGACCTGAATCATGAATTGTAAATTCCTTTTTTCAGAAAATTGCAGGGCTTTGTCTGCCTCTGTTTGCTGCTAATTACTGCAGGAGGTTGGAAATCTCACTGAGAATTAATTATTAATTATTATTAATTATTCCCTTCCCAATTCTTTAATGACCCATTCACTGGAACTTCCCAGATAATTGCACAAGTTGGGGGGAAAAAAGAAAAGGGTTTTGGGCAGGGTTATTTTGGTTATTTTTTATTTTATTATCTGTTTTTTGTGGGATTTTTTAGTTTTTTTTATTTTTTCCTTGGGTTTAGTTTTTGTTGTTTGTTGTTGGATTTTGGTTTTAATTTTGTTTTTTTTGTTGTTGTTGGATTTTGGTTTTAATTTTGGGGTTTTTTTTCTTTGTTTTTTTTTGTTGGGTTTTGTTTGTGTTTCTTGCATTTTGTTTTGGGTTTTTTTTGGTTTTTTTTATTGTTGGATTTTGGTTTTGGTTTTTGTTGTTGCTGCTGTTTTTTTGTTTTGTTTTTTTTTGTTTGTGGGTTTGTTTTTTGTTTTGGTTTTCTTTTTTTTGGGGGGAATTTTTAAAGATTTTTTTTGTTATTTTTGTGAGGTTTTTATTTGGTTTGGTTTTTTTGTTTTTTTTAACTAGCGCTGAACTTTCAAATTTTTTTTTTTGTTTTTTTTTTTTCTTCTTTTCATCCTTGATTTGATTTTTCTCAGTGAAATCACTCACCCAGAGATTCTTCAGGAAACCTTCAGGCTCAGAGACATCCTAAACATCTCCCTTGGACTTCCCCACCTGGAAGAAAGCAGCTTGAATTATCATTTTATTATTTTATTTATTAATTTATTATTTTCAAAGCTGGGGTTATTTTTCCTTTCTGTGTTTCCTCTTTTTGCTGATTCCATGTGGAGCTGGTTTCTCTCCAGGCAGTTCCTTTTTGACAGATTCTGGGTGTGTTTTCCTCCTCATATTTATGATTTATGCTCCAAGGATTCATTCCCTGCATCCTGAATTCCAATTCTCTCCTTTACCAGCATCCCTCTGATCATTTTATTACAATTAATCCTTCATAAATGAACCAGGCAAGAGCTGGAATCTCTCAGTGAAAGGTATAAATCTGTATCATTAATTGAGGATTTCTTTAATTAAAGACTTTATAATCACAGCCAGGTGATAAAATCAGCCTGGTCACCTCCAGGTCAACATGGCCAGGAAATGCTGTGTGTGCTCAGTGGGTTGTTTAAATTTATTTTTTTTGCATTTTATCTTCATGGGAGAATAATCTCCATAATACAGTCATTTAAAATATTAACTAAGTTCTTCAGTTCACAGAATTCTCATTTCATTTTACACAAAATTGGGCATTTGCCTTCCTGTTTGTAAATCACAGTTCTGGCTTAAGTGTTTTTGTTTTTTTTTTTTTCCCTCCACTGTCAGGCTTTTTAATAAAAAATAACCACTTAATCTAACAGGTGAAGTTAAATTAAAAGTGGAATTTCTAATGGGGAATCACCTTGTTCTGTTTGCAGAGATAAATGAAAAGGAGTTTTGGATCAATGGATGTTTGTTTTTCTGCAGGGCTGCTTTACCCAGAGCAGGGTTCTCCTCCCCTGGGCTTTAGGCTGAATTTAGAAATCTTTGATTGCTTTCCTCTCCCTGGTGCAAAACTGGCAGTGCCCTGCCTTTCTGGGTTAAAAAATGGAGGTTAAAAAATACAGATTTCATGATAAAATAATAAAATAAAGCTTTTGCTTTTCGTTTTTTTTGCTGGCAAAGCCAGGCTGGGAGCACAACGATTCTGACAACTCTGGGAATGCTGCAGGGTCCCCAAAATCCTGATTTTCCAGGAGGAGCAGAATTCCTGCTACAGGAATTCTCTGCACATCCAGGCTGATGTTTTCAGGTGGAATTTAATTTGAATTTCATCTGATTTTCTGTGAGTTTGGCAGGGATCCCTGTGCTCCCCCTCCTCAGATCTCGGGATTTTGGCTCAGCACCTTGATCCAGAGTGGAGAAGGGTAATTTTTTATTATTTTAAATTCTGGTATTTTTTTTTTTCCTGTTGGCAGCTGGTCCTGGCTGAAAGCTCCCACTCTGACACAGGTTCCCAGTGCACTGAGAGCCACCCTGAGCTGCCACCACCCCTGGAGAGGACAGGAGGCATTGGAGACTCCCGGCCCCCCTCATTCCAGTAAGACCCAGTTCTCCCATTTATTTCTCCATTTCTAATTCCTGTCCATTTCTCACCCTCATTTCTCTGCCAGCTGTTTGTTGTTTGGGTTATAAAATTAAATATCTAGGAATTAAAAGGGGAGATGGGAATGAAAAAGCCCTGGCATTGTTAGAGTGAAATATTTATCCAAAATATCTCATTTCCAAGCCTGCTGTGGATGAGTTAAGTAGGGAAGGAGCACAAAATGCTTTTTGTTGTGTGGCTGATAAATAATTAGTGTGTTCTGTGTAATTAGGGAGGGTGCAGAGCCAGCTGAATGCTGGCAGGAGGGGAAGTTTCCATCAGGAATAATTCCTGCTCCATCTGTGTGTGGCCAGCCTGGGAATATCTGCTTTGATTTTGTTATTTCCTCTTCCTGATCCAAGGGGAATCCTTGGAATCCTTCATTTCCAGCAGCAGGATTTAAAGCTGAGCTTTGTGCTCTTGGGTTTTATTTGGAGAAGGAAATGTGGCCTGGATTTGCCTGGTTTCCATTTTTTTATTTTTTTATTTTTGCCTGGACGAGCCCTCATTGTTGTGAGTTTTTTTTACAGATAAAAACCTTTTAGAGAGGAAATCCTGGGAAATCCTGACCCTGCCTGGCAGTGCCTTGCAAGGGCTGTGCTGCCCTCCTGTGTTCTGAACTGGGCAATAAAAAATAAATAGAAAATAAAACCAGCCTTTTGTTTTTCCTGGCCTCGAGCTGCCTGGACCAGCTGCAATCTTTGTTTAAAAAGATAATTAACTTGGAATTAAAGACCAGGTTTGTGCTCACTGCCAGGGCTGTGGGTCCAATGCCCTGCTGGCCCTGCTGTTCTTCCAGAATATTCTCAAATACTACAGAGAAAATTTGGGAATTCAGAGAGCTCAGGTTGTGTTTTCTGCTCTCCCTCTCCTCTACCCCTTTTTTTTTTTTTTTTTTTTTTAACTCTAGTAGAGAATCTGGGGAGTTTCCTAGACTAAAACTTGTTTTCCCTCAATACCTTTTTGGGTTTTCTGCTCACAATTTCCTGCAACATCTCAACATTCTACACTGGATTTTTCTGTTGTGTTGCATTTTTTCAATCCAGAAGAGAAGATAATGAAGACCTGAGTTTAGTCCATAACCCAGGGCAGAGTATCTTGGTTATTCTGCATGAATAACTAAATTCTGTCCATTAGAATTTCATTTTAAAGCACACCCACTGGAGATTTAAAGTGATCAAGAATCCTTTGAAATGATATTTTGAAATTATTTGTTTTTCTTTTGAGCTTAACAAATCTTTCATTGTGAAATGAACCTGAATCATGACTGTAGATCATTCCTGGAGATGGAAAATTACATTTTTGGGGATTTTGCAATAAGAGTGACTTGTACCTTCCTGATTCTTAAATCCCTGGGATTTTATTTGAATGCTCCTCAGTGCTGATTGAGGCTGAGCTGGGTGTTGCACTTTTACAAACAGAAATGGAGCTGGACCACAAGGAACCCAAGGAGTGGGTGAAGCAGGCAGGGCCATCAGGGAACCAGATCTTTATCAGTGCTGAGAACTCTGGCACTGTTGAGATTTTCCTTCATCATTGATGAAATCCAAATAAAACTTTATTTTTTTTCCCCTCCCTGCTGGAGTTTTAAAGCTCAGCCTGTATTTCATGCTCATGATGGTTTTTGAGCTGAGTTTGGTGGTGAGGTGAGAGCTGTGACCTCTGAGTTTCTCTGCTCAGCACTGGGAGGGAACAAGGCAGCTGGGAGTTATTTTTGCACCCTTTGCAATGGTTTAAATCATTTTGGAGGCAGGTTTGGCTCCTGAGGTGACTCAGGATGGGAATTCTGAGCAGGAGTCAGTAGATGGTGCTGCTGGGATGACCTGAGCAGCTGTGCTGGACTGAACAAGAAGTGAAAGAAAAAAAAAAAAAAAAGAAAAAAAGTGACAGCACAGAAATGCACCCTGACATTTAGGTAGGGATTAAAATGTGCACTCAAATCAACAACCTCCATTTCCAGATTTCTGTGCTGGGGTTTTAGGGCAGTTTCCCCAGTTTAATCCAGGAAATTAATCTATTATTATTATTATTATTATTATTATTATTATTAGTAGTAGTAGTAGTAGTAGTAGTAGTATTAGTATTATTAGGCAGTTTCCCCAGTTTAATCCAGGAAATTAATTTATTATTATTATTATTATTATTATCATCATCATCATCTTTATTATTTTACTATTTAATTAATAAATTAATTACTTAATCCATGAGCTGTGGCCCTTCCCAGCACTGGAGCTGACAAAAGAGATGGAGAGAATGATTTAAAAGTGCCTGGGGTGGCAGGAGAGGGGGAATGGATTCCCTGACACAGGGCAGGGTTGGGTGGGATTTTGGGAATGGATTCACTCTGACATGGGCATGGTTTTGACCCCTCAGCTGTTTTTTGGGTTCTCTTTTAAGCCCTTAGGTGTTTTTTTGGTTCTTTTTCACCCCTCAGGTGTTTTTTGGGTTCTCTTTTCACCCCTCAGGTGTTTTTTTGGTTCTCTTTTCACCCTCAGGTGTTTTTTGGGATTCTCTTTTCACCCTCTCAGGTGTTTTTTTGGTTCTTTTCCCCCCTCAGGTGTTTTTTTGGTTCTTTTTCCCCTCAGGTGTTTTTTTGTGTTCTCTTTTCCCCCCTCAGGTGTTTTTTGGGATTCTCTTTTCACCCTCTCAGGTGTTTTTTTGGTTCTCTTTTCACCCTCAGGTGTTTTTTGGGATTCTCTTTTAACCCCTCAGGTGCTTTTTGGATTCTCTTCTTACCCCTCAAGTGGTTTAGACATTCTTTTTCACCCCTCAGGTGGTTTTGGGGTCTCTTTTCACCCTGAGACGTTTTGGGTTCTGTGTTTTTGGGCTGGCCCAGCAGCCTGGGACACTTTGCAGCGCAGAGCTTTGCACCTTCTGCCCCAAAAACTGTGCAGCAGGCTGGGTGAGCAGTGGCAGCAGTGCAGGGTGCAGTGACTGTCCCCTTTGTCCCCTGTGTCCTGTGGCAGCCCCAACGCCGGCAGCAGCAGGGACGGGCTGGACAACGAGACGGGAGCAGAGTCGGTGCTGAGCCAGCGGCGCGAGCGGCACCGGCGCAGGAACCGCGACGGCCACGAGGATGGTGAGTGGGGAGGGGAGGGGGCCCTGCTGGGCTGGAACCACCTCCAGCAGCACCTGCACAGCTCTGACACCCTGGGTGTGCCCAGAGCTGCTGCTCAGACATCAGGAGATGGTTTTCCAAGGGTTGTTTATTGGTTCTTGTCTCAGGAGTTCTTTGCGCAGCTAGCGGTGATCTGTCCTGCCTGGCAGGGCAGGATGGAGCCTGGCAGGGCAGGATGGGCCCTGGCAGGGCAGGATGGAGCCTGGCAGGGCAGGATGGAGCCTGGCAGGGCAGGGCAGGATGGAGCCTGGAAGGGCAGGGCAGATGGAGCCTGGCAGGGCAGGATGGAGCCTGGCAGGGCAGGGCAGGATGGGCCCTGGCAGGGCAGGGCAGGATGGGCCCTGGCAGGGCAGGATGGAGCCCTGGCAGGGCAGGATGGAGCCTGGCAGGGCAGGGCAGGGCAGGGCAGAATGGAGCCTGGCAGGGCAGGATGGAGCCTGGCAGGGCAGGGCAGGATGGAGCCTGGCAGGGCAGGATGGGCCCTGGCAGGGCAGATGGAGCCTGGCAGGGCAGGATGGGCCCTGGCAGGGCAGATGGAGCCTGGCAGGGCAGGGCAGGATGGAGCCTGGCAGGGCAGGATGGGCCCTGGCAGGGCAGATGGAGCCTGGCAGGGCAGGATGGGCCCTGGCAGGGCAGGATGGGCCCTGGCAGGGCAGGGCAGGATGGAGCCTGGCAGGGCAGATGGAGCCTGGCAGGGCAGATGGAGCCTGGCAGGGCAGATGGAGCCTGGCAGGGCAGGGCAGATGGAGCCTGGCAGGGCAGATGGAGCCTGGCAGGGCAGGATGGAGCCTGGCAGGGCAGATGGAGCCTGGCAGGGCAGGATGGGCCCTGGCAGGGCAGGGCAGGATGGAGCCTGGCAGGGCAGGGCAGGATGGAGCCTGGCAGGGCAGATGGAGCCTGGCAGGGCAGGATGGAGCCTGGCAGGGCAGGATGGGCCCTGGCAGGGCAGGGCAGGATGGAGCCTGGCAGGGCAGGATGGGCCCTGGCAGGGCAGGGCAGGATGGGCCCTGGCAGGGCAGATGGAGCCGGGCAGGGCAGGGCAGGATGGGCAGGGCAGGGCAGGATGGGCCCTGGCAGGGCAGGGCAGGATAGAGCCTGGCAGGGCAGATGGAGCCTGGCAGGGCAGGGCAGGATGGAGCCTGGCAGGGCAGGATGGAGCCTGGCAGGGCAGGATGAGCCCTGGCAGGGCAGGATGAGCCCTGGCAGGGCAGGATGAGCCCTGGCAGGGCAGGGCAGATGGAGCCTGGCAGGGCAGGGCAGGATGGGCCATGGCAGGGCAGGACTCACCTTTGGTACTCTCAGTTAGATATTATAGATACATATAGATAACTATTATAGATATTTGTAACAACTTTCCAATACAGTACAACCTGGTTAAACAGTCTCCATCCAATCTGAAAGTGCCAGCATGTCACCCAGCATGGATGACAAGGAGGAGGAATTATCCACACCCCAAATTCTCCATCTTGGCCACGTGTCCCTTATCACAAACATCCCCAAAAGTCTATTTATCTATGTTCTAACAACCTAATTTACACTTTACTAATTTTGGTGGCTTGTTTCTCTTCCCTCTGTGTTGGTAATTTCCCCCAGGGGTTTGAATTCAGCACCTGAGACACCTGGGTCTGACTCAGGGGTCTTTGAGACCCTCCCCAGGGGCGTTTTGAGACCCCCAAGGAGGCCAGGGGAACACCTGGGTGTTACTGCCTGGGGGTCTCCTGAGCTGGATCACTCCCAGCAGCTCACTGGCTGCTTTCAGGTTGGTGTTTTTGCAGCTCAAGCACTGAGGAAGAGGCAGAAGTTGTTTGCTGAGGTTTCCAAGGTTGGTTGTTCTTTCTCATCTAAGGAATTCTTGCTCTGACTGACAGAGTCTGTGAGCTGCTCACTCTGCCTGCCCAGGGCAGCTCTTATCTCTTATACTGTAAATTACATGCTTGATCTTTACAGTTATTTTCCAATCCATGACCCTCACATTGCCCTGTCCAGTTTTCTCCCAAACCAATCCAGAAGTGCATCCTAACCCAAAAGATGGATACCAAGAAAAATAAAGACATACCACACCCAAAATCCTCCATCTTGGCTCTAAACTTATCATGAACAGTTCTAAAAATCCACTTTTCTACCTTCTACCAATCTAATTTATACTCTACTTATTTTTTGTGGCTTGTAATTCTTCTTGCAATGATGGTAATTTTTTCCAGGGACTAAAATCCACCCCACAGGGGTCTTGGGCACTATGCCAAGGCCTCTGAGCCCCCTGCTCAGGTCTCAAGACATCCAGGGGAGCCAGGGGAACACCCTGGACCCCCAAATCCTGTAAAAGAGCTCAGCAGTTCTTAACTGCTCTAAAGTTGTTTATTGCAAAGGCACAGTGTAAGAGCTGAGGGATCTGGGACTTCAAATGTTTATTGCATCCAGCTGTGTGCTGGTTTGGAAGAAAAACCAGTGAGAGACTTCAAGTCAGAAATACAGTTGAATAGGAAAAAAGAGAAAAAATAAAATACATGCAGTAGTAGAAAAGAAAAACCACTGCCACCTGGGAGGGTGAATTCCTTCCCCTCTTCCAGGGGAGGCCCTGGAGTGGATTTTTACCAATGAGAGTAAAGTGAACAATTAACCAATCAGCTAAAAACACCAAGCTGAACCATTTCTTCTTATTAGAATTTGAGTTTCTTAGCATGCCAGGTTACATATAGACTACACATATGGTTTATTTTGTTTTGTCTAAAAAATGTAAGTTTTGTTATGTCTAAATCTATGTTCTTAGAGCCTTCATAGAAACTTGTTTTCAAGACTTGTTCTCTGATATCCAAGACTTTTTGTCTCTCCCAATTTCCCTCCCATCTCTCAGAGCAGCAGCACAAGAGACTGGAGGCTGCATTCCTGCCTGCTTTCAGGGACTCTTTATTATTTTAATGGAATAATTTGATAATTGCTCTGAAACTCTTTGAAGCTCTTTGAGAGCTCTGCACAGCACAGTGAAATGGCAGAGATTGATTTTTTTTTTTTTTTTTTGGCAATGTGCAGAACTGGAGGAGATGAGGAGATGAACAGCTTGGAGAGGACTGGCTGTTGGTTTCTCAAGGCTTGGATCAGCTGTGGTGTTTTCTGCTGGTCTAACAGAAGCTCTAAAGATCTTTTTTTAGACCTAAATGCACCTATAAAATGCAGAACTCCATCTCTTGCCTCTGGTCTGTACATCAAAGGAAGCTTGGGTTTTTTCATTCATTGCCAGACAAGAATTTCCAGGCTTAATTAAGAATTAATAGGTGCCACCCATAGTGTTTAAAATGGTGCAGAATTTGGAATACTCTGCCCAAGAAATGCCATCATAGCCTTTATCCACAGCTCCACCCATCCAAGTATGTGCCTCCAGTGAGAACAGCAAAATGAGATTTATACTGAGGAATTCTGTTCATTTAACCCTTCCAAATGTCACTGATCAGGGGTGAATGGAAATCCCTCAGAGAGAGGAGCAGGGATCCTGACTGCAAATTCCTTTGGGAGCTGAGAGAAAGGGGCAGAATCCTCTCATTGTGCTGATGAAAAACCTTCTGAGGGAAGAATGTGAAAGGGGGAGTTGTTTGAAGCATTAAATCAGTGCCAGTGCATGTTTTGCTCTGGGTATTTATGGCATGGAATTGTTTGAGCACAGGAGTTTCTGCTTGGAGTGGGCTGAAACCAAATCATTCATTTCCCTTGAGAAAGAAATGGGATAAAATTTCCACCTTCTGTCAAAGCCCAGGCAAGAACATGCCACAAACATGAATTTTTTCTGTTTTCTGAATTTAGGCCTCCTGCCTGCAGCAGGTGAGTTCTGTTAATGTGCATAAAGTGAGGAGAGCTGCTTTCAAGGACATCATTTAATGTCCATAGTGTTTCTGTGATCATATCAATATTTCATGATTAATAACAAAATCCAGTACCCATAATAACACCATGAGTGTGCTGTTTTCAGCAGAAAGCAAGTGTAAAATGCACAGTTCTGTGTCCTGAACTGCCACTGGACAGTACTAAAAGAAGTGAAATGCCCTGATCCTGGGTAGGATTTTAAGGTATTTTTATAACAATGATCACAGAATCAATCTTTTCTTGCACCTTCATGTCTTGTCTGGAGCACAGCTGGATGAAAGACAGGGACAAGTGACACCTGGATTCCAGGACAGCAGCTCATTGTGAAAGAGGAAAATCCTCTCCCTGCAGAGAGCAGTGAGTGTTTGAAGGGCTCTGCAGAGACTCGTTTGGGTAATGCCCAAATGACAGCCCTGGTGCCTGCCAGAGGGGCAGGATCAGGATCTCTGAGTTACTCACAGCTTTGTGCCACAGGTTTTATTCCACAGCCACAATTCCCTGTGTTTGGAACAAAGAGTCACCCACCCTGGCAAAGAGCATTTTCCTGGATTCCCTCAAGGGAAAGGAAAGTTCCACAAGGAAACAGGAGCAGGGTGTTCCAGCCTTCATTTCAGGCAGGGGAAGTGAAAAATGTGTGAAGGAGCCATTTGGGAGCAGAAAAACACTGAGCTAAAACCTGAACAGGTCAAACAGGCTGAGGCCACTGAGCCCAGAGCTCTGGAATTGAGACGTTCCACAGAATTGAGGTTGGGAAAAGCCCAAGGGAGGAAAGGGACACTAAACAAAAATTTTTCTGTGCTACTCTCCATTTTAATTTACAAAAATTCTTTCCTAATTTTACTGGAAAACGTTGCCAGCTTTCAGCCTGGGCTTGAGCTGCAAGAAGATCCTTCCAGAGGTTTGATTTGGAGTTGTGGTGATGGTGAATTCCCCAGTGGGGGATAATGAGCAGCCTTTGTGTTTTCCTTCATTGCTGCAGGATTACTCACCCCAGAAAATCCTGCTGAATTGCTGCTGGGCACTTCCACACACAGAGCCTGTGGTAAATATTGATTCCAAGTGATGCTGGAAGGTGTGGGACACACCTGGGTGATCTGACAGCGTTTTCACACCTCTCCCCATTGAAAATGCAGAAGGATTTTGGGTATCCCTAAGCTCTTCCACAATTTCCCCTAAATTCCTATTGGAATTTAAGTGCACAATGAATCTCCATCTGTGCTTGTACATTCTCTGATTTCCAAATAATCCCCACAAAGAGAGTGTGGTGGCTTGAGGAACATAATAAATTTTTTTTTGGAGCTGTGTGACACTGCAGATACAAACACCAAGAAAATCTCGAGGAAAACTGCTCTGGAAAAAGAATAATTCAGGATGTCAGAGCTCCCATTTTCTTTCTTCAAGCCACAAAAATCCTTTCATTGGGGAGTTGACAAATTCCTATTAAGTGAAAGTAGAGTGAGGATCTTAATTAGGGTGGTGGGAGGTTTGCCTGGCACAGGTTGTGGGGACCCCTGGCTGGAGGGACAAAGCTCCCATGTCACTTTGCAGAGGAGGAGTGGGAAAGGGGACTGTGGAGCTCTAATTAGGGTGCTAATTAGGGAACAAGAGTTGTTAGGGGGGTTTTTTGGGTGTTGAGGAATGTTTTACAGCTGCTGCTGGTTTCTGACAAGTCTGCAGCTGTCAAGTGTCCACACTGGGGTTTCAGCAGCCTCTTTGCTGTGGGGTGAGCTTAACTCCTGTGCAGCCAGCTGAGGAGTGGCTGTGCCTGCAGGGACTCTCCATGTGGGCAGGTCACACATCCCAAAGGTTTGGGACCAGGAGAGGCTCACACATCCCAAATGTTTGGGACCAGGAGAGGCTCACACATCCCAAAGGTTTGGGATCAGGAGAGGCTCAGAGATCCCAAATGTTTGGGATGAGGAGAGGCTCAGAGATCCCAAAGGTTTGGGATGAGGAGAGGCTCACACATCCCAAAGGTTTGGGACAAGGAGAGGCTCACAGATCCCAAATCTTTGGGATGAGGAGAGGCTCACAGATCCCAAATGTTTGGGATGAGGAGAGGCTCAGAGATCCCAAATGTTTGGGAAGAGGAGAGGCTCACACATCCTAAAGGTTTGGGACAAGGAGAGGCTCACACATCCCAAATGTTTGGGATGAGGAGAGGCTCACAGATCCCAAAGGTTTGGGACAAGGAGAGGCTCAGAGATCCCAAAGGTTTGGGACCAGGAGAGGCTCACACATCCCAAAGGTTTGGGAAGAGGAGAGGCTCAGAGATCCCAAAGGTTTGGGAAGAGGGGCTGGTGCAGATTTCCCCTCACTGCTGCAATTTGTGGATTTTTTTACCAAGGAATCTGCAGCAGGGCTGGAACTGGGGAGCAGCTGGGGTGGGAATGCTGACCCTGTCTGGGTGCAGGGGCTGGAGGCTGTTTGAGCTCCCAGAGAACTCCAGTCCCAAGGAAGTCAGGGGACAGGATGTGCCCATAAGGCAGGAGTGGGCAATCCCAAAGTCCAGTTCAAGCAGCAGGGACTGGGCCCTGCACCCAGCAGGGTTCCAAGTCTTTACTGAGGAATTGATAACACATTTCTAAGTGTTCACTGAGGAATTGAGAACAGATTTCCAAATCTTTACTGAGGAATTGAGAACACATTTCTAAGTGTTCATTGAGGAATTGAGAACAGATTTCCAAGTGTTCATTGAGGAATTGATAACACATTTCAAAATCTTTATTGAGGAATTGAGAACATTTCCTGTTAATAAATGGGAAGGACATTTGGAAGGGGTGGGAGGGTTGTTGTTTTGATCTGTCCCTTCTCTGGGAGCCCCCCTGCCCCTTTTCTGTGCAGAGGCACAGAACCCTGTGCACAGCTCTTCTCTTTCTGCTATCAGCCTTGCTTGATTTGCTCTTTAATGTCTTTTGTCCCTCAGGCAGGGCCTGATCTGCTCTTGATAAAAGTCAAGGAGGACACATTTCACCCTCTCAGCTCTTTGAGGCTCTTGTCCCCCTGTCCTGGTGAGCTCTGTCACCCTCTGAAGAAGGGGCAGGGCAGGGGGTCAGCAGGGCAGAAAGTCCCTGCTCATTAGTGAGCCAGAGCAGGGAATGATTGATTCTTCTTTAGACTTAAACTTGTACATTCCCTGATGACAAAATAATCCCCACAAGCAGAATGTGGTGGCTTGAGGAACATAATAAAACTCTTTTTTTGGAGGCGTGTGACACTGCAGATACAAACACCAAGAAAATCTCGAGGAAAACTGCTCTGGGAAAAAAAAAATCGGGATGTCAGAGTTCCCCTTTTCTCTCTTCAAGCAACAAAAATTTTCAAATGCTTTGGAAAATTACATGGGAATATTTTATGAGTAAACCCCTTATAATCATGTTTGTGAAAGTACTCAATTGTAATAATATTTCATTGTCCCCAGACAGTGCTAACATTAAAAAAGCTTGGAAAAGGGAATTTGGCTTGGGCAGGGGAATTGCAAAAAAAACTTTATGGATTTAAATGCACACCTTAATTACACAGGAAACCTTTCTTGTGAGCTTAAGGCTACCTGGTGCTGCTTGGGAGATACAAACCAGATTTATTCCATGCCTTGGCTTCCTCCAGTTCTGCTTGTTCTCCTGGATCTGGAATTGGACAGTTAACCCCAACATGGAAATGGGCCAGAACTTATAAAAGTGTCAAAACTTGTGACTTGGCACCAATTTTGGGTCCATCTTGGGTGGAGCCACATCTGGGCTCTAAGGTGAATCCCTGAAAGCCTTTTAATAAATCTACCTAAATACCTTTTAAATACCAAAATACCTTTTCAATACATGTGTTTTAATAAATCCCCACTTTATTCCTTTCACCCCCTGCTCCAGGCAGCCTGTCTGTGCTGTAACCCTGCCCTTGTTGGTGTTTTGCAGCCCCCAGGATCAATGGGCACCCCAAGCTGGACAGGCACCCCCCTGGCTATGACAGCTCCTCCACCATGCTGAGCAGTGAGCTGGAGTCCAGCAGCTTCATCGACTCTGAGGAGGATGACAACACCAGCAGGTACAGCCCCTGGCCTCTTCTGCTCTCATTTCATCTCCTTTTTGATAGGAAAATGAGCCCACAAACACCAGAGGTTTGTGTCCAAAAAGGAGACAGAGGAGACCTTTTGTTTTATTGCAATAAAGGGAGAGGCCATGGGACATTCCCCTGGGGTCTCTCAGATTTTTGGAGGACTCACCTCCCTTTTTATCCCAATTTCCCTCTCTCTGTCCCCATGGGCTGAGGTACTTGAGAGGCACAGACTGCCCAAACACCTGATACCTGAGATTCCCCTCTAATATATATATTCCTTTATAGAATTCATAGTTTTCCCCCATTGCCTCTTTCATCTTCCAATATCCAATTTCATTTCTCAGCAAACCTACAGTTTGTTTGTAAAGGCAAATATATTTTTTTCCATTCATCAATCAGTGGAATCCATCCCATTGTTTCTTTTATCTCTGAGTGCTACCAGCAGATCTACAGCTTGTTTGTAAAGACAAATGCAACATTCCTCTCATTTTCTCCCCCTCCTCTCTTTTTTTTTTAATTTTTATTTTTAATTTTCCTTTCATTTCTTTTCTGCTCGTCCATCAGTGACATCATTGTGTGGAATCACTCCTCAGTTATTAGCTGCATGTTGTCCAAACCTCTGTTCCAGCTGAAAGAAAAGCTCTGTTCCTCTCCTTTTCATAGCAAGAGTGGCCACATTTCAAGATCAAAGCACTGTGCAACTGCCTACCTATTTATAAAGTAATGGTGTGAATATTAAAACAAAATCCTGTCAGTGTGGGTTCCTCATATGTGTGCACTTCATGGAGCTCGATTATAAAGGAATTCCTGGGTAATTGCACAGTCTGTGAGCAGTTCAGGAATTCATCAGAGTTAATGCTGCCATGTATTTATGGTTTCTTCATTATTTCTTCCTTTTTGTGCAGGCAAACTCTGTGAATTATTCCCCACTAGAAAAAGATCTCTCATTTCGAGACATTTTTGTTATATCTAAAGATATTTTTGTTTTTTCTTTAAGAAGTCTTTAAGCCAATGCATTTCATGGATTCAAAATATTTATTTTCATGGAGGTAGAACAAATCAAAACTGTTTTTCTTCCTTTTCCTGGCCACATTCTCCAGAATATTCTTCCTTCTCCTGGCCACTGGCTCTAGAGCTGTTGATCATCCCAGTGGACTCTGAAAATCCACTATGGATTTGTCAGAGAACACCAGGGTGACAGATCTCTGCTGGGTCACAGGGATCTGCAGCTAAAACAAATAAGGCAGAACATGGAAATTTTAACAAAAACATCAAAGAGCAACTGCTCCTGGAGACCCTGAACCCCCTGCTGTGTTTACAGACATGATCAGCTTCTGGGTCCTGGTGGGTCTTGGAGCTGGTCAGGGCTTAATGACCTCACAATTCTGATTAAAGGCTGAGTATTTCCAAAGGCTGGAAGGGTAATTAAATGCACTTTGGAGATTTAGTCCTGAATTAGTTTCAAGAATTTCTTGTGCAGTGAAGTGCAAGGTGCCCCTGCAGGGGTTGGAATGAGATGAGTTTAAGGTCCCTTCCAACCCAAACCATTCCATGATGAAGTTGAAACACCTGGAGATAACAAAAAATCACCTTTGTGGATATTCACATGCAGGGAGGGCTGGCAAGATCAATCCTTAACCCTGAATGCACCCTAAAAATTAAAGCCCACAACAACAAGAAGTCTGCAGCTGGTTTGGGTTTCTTAAAAATGAATAATTTCCATGGCAGCAAGTGGGGCAGGAACAGCTCACTGGGGCACATTAGAGCAGACCCAGTGAAATTTTTCTGTGTGAATAAAATAATAAAACTTCATGAGCCTGACCTGAGAAGAAAGAGATTCTTGGAAGCTGCTGTGCCTGCCTTTCCCTCTGGAGGCTGGGGCAGGAGTTTTTTTGGCACAGGGAAGAGCTGCCAGGCCAGCTAGTCAGGAAGAACCACTCAGAGGAATGCTCCAAGGTATGTGCTGTGTTCCAGGGATGTTCTCAGGAGCAGAGACTTTGTGCTGGCAGGGAGAAGTTTTCTGGAGAGGCAAATCAGGCAAAGAGCAAATGGAGAAGGTTCCAGAGCTGCTGGAGGCACCAGGCTGGGCACAGAGGGGGCAGAGGGGTGAGTTTGGTCCCTGATGGACACACCAGGGTGGGCACTGAGGGGTCAGTTTGGTTATGGACACACCAGGGTGGGCACTGAGGGGTCAGTTTGGTTATGGACACACCAGGACAGGCACTGAGGGGTCAGTTTGGTTATGGACACACCAGGGTGGGCACTGAGGGGTCAGTTTGGTTATGGACACACCAGTGTCAGCACTGAGGGGTCAGTTTGGTTATGGACACACCAGGGTGGGCACTGAGGGGTCAGTTTGGTTATGGACACACCAGGATGGGCACTGAGGGGTCAGTTTGGTTATGGACACACCAGGGTGGGCACTGAGGGGTCAGTTTGGTTATGGACACACCAGGGTGGGCATTGAGGGGTCAGTTTGGTTATGGACACACCAGGGTCAGCACTGAGGGGTCAGTTTGGTTATGGACACACCAGGACAGGCACTGAGGGGTCAGTTTGGTTATGGACACACCAGGACAGGCACTGAGGGGTCAGTTTGGTTATGGACACACCAGGATCAGCACTGAGGGGTCAGTTTGGTTATGGACACACCAGGGTGGGCACTGAGGGGTCAGTTTGGTTATGGACACACCAGGACAGGCACTGAGGGGTCAGTTTGGTTATGGACACACCAGGGTGGGCACTGAGGGGTCAGTTTGGTTATGGACACACCAGGACAGGCACTGAGGGGTCAGTTTGGTTATGGACACAGCAGGGTCAGCACTGAGGGGTCAGTTTGGTTATGGACACACCAGGACAGGCACTGAGGGGTCAGTTTGCTTATGGACACACCAGGACAGGCACTGAGGGGTCAGTTTGGTTATGGACACACCAGGATCAGCACTGAGGGGTCAGTTTGGTTATGGACACACCAGGACAGGCACTGAGGGGTCAGTTTGGTTATGGACACACCAGGATCAGCACTGAGGGGTCAGTTTGGTTATGGACACACCAGGACAGGCACTGAGGGGTCAGTTTGGTTATGGACACACCAGGATGGGCACTGAGGGGTCAGTTTGGTTATGGACACACCAGGACGGGCACTGAGGGGTCAGTTTGGTTATGGACACACCAGGACAGGCACTGAGGGGTCAGTTTGGTTATGGACACACCAGGATCAGCACTGAGGGGTCAGTTTGGTTATGGACACACCAGGACAGGCACTGAGGGGTCAGTTTGGTTATGGACACACCAGGGTGGGCACTGAGGGGTCAGTTTGGTTATGGACACACCAGTGTCAGCACTGAGGGGTCAGTTTGGTTATGGACACACCAGGGTGGGCACTGAGGGGTCAGTTTGGTTATGGACACACCAGGATGGGCACTGAGGGGTCAGTTTGGTTATGGACACACCAGGGTGGGCACTGAGGGGTCAGTTTGGTTATGGACACACCAGGGTGGGCATTGAGGGGTCAGTTTGGTTATGGACACACCAGGGTGGGCACTGAGGGGTCAGTTTGGTTATGGACACACCAGGACAGGCACTGAGGGGTCAGTTTGGTTATGGACACACCAGGACAGGCACTGAGGGGTCAGTTTGGTTATGGACACACCAGGATCAGCACTGAGGGGTCAGTTTGGTTATGGACACACCAGGGTGGGCACTGAGGGGTCAGTTTGGTTATGGACACACCAGGACAGGCACTGAGGGGTCAGTTTGGTTATGGACACACCAGGGTGGGCACTGAGGGGTCAGTTTGGTTATGGACACACCAGGACAGGCACTGAGGGGTCAGTTTGGTTATGGACACAGCAGGGTCAGCACTGAGGGGTCAGTTTGGTTATGGACACACCAGGACAGGCACTGAGGGGTCAGTTTGCTTATGGACACACCAGGACAGGCACTGAGGGGTCAGTTTGGTTATGGACACACCAGGATCAGCACTGAGGGGTCAGTTTGGTTATGGACACACCAGGACAGGCACTGAGGGGTCAGTTTGGTTATGGACACACCAGGATCAGCACTGAGGGGTCAGTTTGGTTATGGACACACCAGGACAGGCACTGAGGGGTCAGTTTGGTTATGGACACACCAGGATGGGCACTGAGGGGTCAGTTTGGTTATGGACACACCAGGACGGGCACTGAGGGGTCAGTTTGGTTATGGACACACCAGGACAGGCACTGAGGGGTCAGTTTGGTTATGGACACACCAGGATCAGCACTGAGGGGTCAGTTTGGTTATGGACACACCAGGACAGGCACTGAGGGGTCAGTTTGGTTATGGACACACCAGGATCAGCACTGAGGGGTCAGTTTGGTTATGGACACACCAGGACAGGCACTGAGGGGTCAGTTTGGTTATGGACACACCAGGACAGGCACTGAGGGGTCAGTTTGGTTATGGACACACCAGGATGGGCACTGAGGGGTCAGTTTGGTTATGGACACACCAGGATCAGCACTGAGGGGTCAGTTTGGTTATGGACACACCAGGATGGGCACTGAGGGGTCAGTTTGGTTATGGACACACCAGGGTCAGCACTGAGGGGTCACTTTGGTTATGGACACACCAGGACAGGCACTGAGGGGTCAGTTTGGTTATGGACACACCAGGATGGGCACTGAGGGGTCAGTTTGGTTATGGACACACCAGGGTCAGCACTGAGGGGTCACTTTGGTTATGGACACACCAGGGTGGGCACTGAGGGGTCAGTTTGGTTATGGACACACCAGGATCAGCACTGAGGGGTCAGTTTGGTTATGGACACACCAGGACAGGCACTGAGGGGTCAGTTTGGTTATGGACACACCAGGACAGGCACTGAGGGGTCAGTTTGGTTATGGACACACCAGGACAGGCACTGAGGGGTCAGTTTGGTTCCTGGCTGCTGCTTTGTGAGGGAGGAATTCAGATGGGAAGGATGTTGCTGTCCTGGAAGGGACAGAGCTGCTGAGGCTGAGGATGCTGTTCTGACTCTGTGTTTGGTTTTATTTTATTTGAACTCAGAGCAGTGGAGCAGAGCTGGGTAATTCCCAGTCCAAGGAACTTCTGTTGCATCAATTCAAGAATAATATCAAGTTTTGGTGAATTAACCTGTTCTCTGACATTCCAGGACAGTGACAGTGGGAGCACAATCATTTATTTCCTTTTTTTTTCCCCAAAGTTTGATATAATTGAATGTTTGTGTTGTTTGCAGGATGGATTTTGAGCACAGGTTGGTGTAGGGAACTTCACAGTAAAAGCTTTTTTCTGTCTCCTGTAAAGTCCAACAAATCTGACATCTGTAGCTGCAGGATTATTGTCAGCAATTGCTGCTCTCAGTTCAATGCAACTAAACAATTCACTGCAAAAAAATTGTTTCTTTTAAGAAATCACCATTATTTTTTTAAGCCATGTGGATAAGCTTTCTTTAACAAACGTTGCCTTTTTCCCATGTCCTTTGGGATTTATATACTGGAGAAAAAAAAAAAAAAATTTATTATTATTATTATTATTATTATTATTATTATTATTATTATTATTATTATTATTATTATTATTATTTAGTATTAGTATTAATATTGGAATATTTTTAAAAATCTCTTCTGTGGTATTTATTTGCCTTTGTGTTAGAAGTGCAGTCAGGGTTTTGGGCAGTAGCTGGTGCAGGAAATTGAGTTATAGTGGTGATTCCAGATTTGTTTTTCATCTTTGCACTTTATTTGTCTCAAAAGCTCAAATTTACCATCTTGTCTTGCTCATCAGATTGTAATAATAACAACTTTTACCAGCGTTTCTGGAGATGCTTCAGAGAGCAAAATATTCCTCATTAAAATAGTTTTGAGCTGCTTTTTAGCATCCAGATGCTCCCAGAATATGAAGAATTCAGCAAGGATGCATTGAGGCTGTGGACTGAGCAGAAATTACAGGGAGAGATGATGAAATGTGCCACAGCTACATGAAAATAGGTGTAAAAATGTTCCTGCAGAGCTTTCTGATCATCACTTTTGTGCAGCTGATGTGAGAGCTGATTGTTTTAGCTGCAATTATTCCCTGCAGTGTTTGAACCAAACCTGAGCTGGGGCTTTTCTAAGGAGCTGATTCTTCCTAATACTGAGCAGAATGGCAAAAACACAACCAAGAACAAACTTCACTTCTCACGTGTTATCACCTGCTAAGAGAAGCTCAGAGATTTGCCAAGAAACTCTTTTTTTTTTTTTTTTTTGTTTTGCTGGTTTGATTTGAGAGAAAAATGCTCTTTCAGAGAGCAGGGACTCACTGTGCCTTAGCTTTGCTCAGATTCTCCTAAACTGGGAAGTTTTACCTCAGTCCTGTGGTGAGATGTTCTGGGAGGGGAGAGAAGGAGAAGGAAATGGGAGATGAAGCAGGAAGGGAGAGAATATTGAAAATCAAAGAGGTTTTAGTGTCAATCTTTGGATGTTGAACAAACCCAGTTTTGGGAGCTCTGGGTTTGACACCTCCTCATTTTTCCTGTTGGAAGGTAAAACCTCCCAGCCCCAGGTGCTGGAATTATCACATTTTGGATCTCTTGTTGAAAAATCCACCTCTTGGCTCTTCAGTTCCCCTTCCTAGGAGGAGAGAAGGAGTGGGTGAGGTTTAACGTGCCTGAAATAATTGTGTGAGCTGGAAGGGAATGTAGGAGATTCACACCCTCTGTGCAGCTCCAGCATCTCCAGGGGTGATCCTTGACAAAAATATTTCAGGCCAGAGGGGTTTCCTGTGCTCTCAGGACACCAAACTCCTTTTTGGAATTGCTGGCATCAAGTTTTGGAGGTGTTTTCACATTCCTGCATGTGGCTGGAATGTGGAAATTGGGGGAAAAGCCTGGCACTGTTTGTTTTGTGTTGTTAAGATTTTTAAATCTTGGTTAATTGCTTTGTCTTCTTTTTTTTTTTTTTTTTTTTTTTTTTTTTTCTTTTTTTTTTTTTCATTCTTAACATATTAAATAGAGGAGAGATGTCTCTCTGGTGTTATCTTAATAATCTAGGCTTTGTTCCAGGCTCCTGAAATTAATTTGGGCAAATCCATTTCTGTCTCATTCTACTCTCTGGAAAGTGAGGATGGTTAATGCTCCAAACTCTTAAAGCCTTTAAAGATTTATATGTAAAATGTGGCACATTTAGGTTTTACAACTTTGAAGAGCCTGGAAAAAACCCACAGCAGAATAAAACTGGTTGGGTGACAAGAGCTTAGTTTGCAGATTTTTTAGGTAAAGTTGTGAGTTTCTTTGAAAGCTTTTTTTAGTTTTAGTTACAATGCATTGTATACTTTTTATTGTAGAGCATTTTAAAACATGACAGTTAATTAATATTTTTACTATTAATTAATATTTTTACTATTACTATTAATTAATACCTTTACTATTACTATTAATTAATACTTCTGCTATTACTATTACTAATATTACTTTGCTATTGCTACTACTATTACTTTACTATTAACATTTTTATATTCATGTTACTATTGTCCAATCACTAAAAGTTATGCTACAGTTTAAGCTAAAAGTTGTTTTTTAGTTTTTTGGCAGTAGAAAATTTTGAAATCTTTTCTCTACTTGCAACAGGGCATTTTTGTTTGTCTGTAAAAATCTTTTTGTTTAGTAAAAACATCTTTTGCTTGAAGTGAATTTATCCTTTGCTTTAACTCATAAAAGCCCCTTCCAACTCACTTGCTCTTTGTTTTCTTGGTTACCCAATAAAAGTCACTCAGAAATAATTCCAGGGGAAGTTCAGTTGAGAAACCTTAATCCAGGAACATGCTCTGTGTGTTTGGAGAAAGTGCAGATTTCTTTCCTTAAAGTTTCTAAATGAAGCACAATTTTGAGGAAACCTCAATAATTTCTGGATGCCTTTCAGTTCTTTTCTTCCTACATCAAAACTCGCTATCATTTCTATTCTTTCTTCGAATTCTACATTCAAAAATCTTTCTGTTGTACATTTATATCTGTGAAACCTTCCTGTCTGCTCCTCATCCTTGACTTTGCTGTGCTTGTCCCCAGGCTGAGCAGCTCCACGGAGCAGAGCACGTCCTCACGGCTCATCCGCAAGCACAAGCGCCGGAGGAGGAAACAGAGGATGCGGCAGATTGACAGGGTGAGGCTGCCACCAGTGCCACCAGTGCCACCAGTGCCACCAGTGCCAGTGTCCTGCTCTGAGGGACAGCTGTCTGCCAATAAAGGCAGAAACTTCTCTTTGAAACACAGAATGTAAACCCCCTCCCTCCAAATTATTGTAATTTTGAAATGAAGCGGCTCTCAGGCAAAGAGATGGGAAATAGGAATAACAGTTCTTTACTAGGAAAATTCAAATAGAAATGCAGCATTACACAGAACAATCCCAGCCCTGCCAGAGTCAGAATCCAAGCTGACACCCGTCAGTCAGTCAGGGTGTTGGCACAGTCCCATTCAATGGTGGCTGCATCCTCCTGCAGGGGCAGATGTGGTTCAGCTGGAGCAGTGCTCCTGGAGAAGGTGCAGTTTCCTCTGAAGCTCCAGGGATGATGTGGAAAGGTCTGGCTTTCCTCTGGGATCCAGTGGGAAGAAGGTTCCTTGGTGTCCCAAATCTCAGTTTTTATCTGGGTAGGAAAGGCTTGGCTGCTCCCCTGGCTGGAGCATCTCCCAGTGGGATGATGGAATTTTATCAGTCATGCCCTGGGACTCAGTGGCCCATTAGTTCAGTTGAGAAACCTCAATACAGGAACATGCTCTGTGTGTTTTGTGCTCAGACCTTTGGAGAAAGTGCAGACTCTGCTCAGATTTCTTTCCTTAAAGCTTCTAAATGAAGCATAATTTTGAGGAAACCTCAGTAATTTCTGGATGCCTTTCAATTGGAAACCTTTCAATCAATTCCTGATGAATTAATTCTCAACAGTTCTTACTCTGAGCCATTGAAAACCTTGAGACTTTCCTGTTGTGTTTTGCAGTCGTCCTCGTTCAGCAGCATCACAGACTCCACCATGTCCCTGAACATCATCACTGTCACACTCAACATGGGTAAGAGGACAAGCCACGTTTTTTATGATGAATTTCAAGTAGTAGAGATGTATTTTGTGATGATGAGGGAGCTTTGGGGCCAGGAGGGAGCTCCTTGGTTTGAAAGGGTGCCAGGTGAATAAAGGGAATGGCAGCTGAGGGTGTGCCTGGATTCCTAATCCAGAGCTGGGCCATTTTCACAGCAGATCAGTGTTTGTTCATGGAAAGAGCTGCAACTCCAGGATGTGGAGTTAATGGTGAGGGATTAGGGTAGAATGGCACTGGAGGTTTGCATTTCTGCTGCTCACGTGTTCCATTTGTCAGCCAGACAGAAAAAACAACGAATTCAGCACCTTTCAGCAGCACCAAACCCTTCCTGCCTCTCTGACATGTGGAACAAACATTGCTTAATGTGATCAGTGCTAATTTCCAGGTGTGGACAAGTCTTTTCAGTGCTCTTGCTTGGTTTTTTTTGTTTTTTTTTCATGTAACACTGTCTTGGATGAAAAAATCCTGTCTTTAGCAGCCTTTCCCTGAAGGTGCCAGGCAAATATTCACCATCAGAGCAGCCAGATCATTGCACATCAAACCTTGCCCCAAAGCTGAGGCAGCCTCACTCTTTGCTATCATTCCAATCACTTCGTCTGCTTTTTTTTCCCCTCTTTCCCCACCCTCTGCTTTGTGTCCATCTAGAAAAGTACAACTTCCTGGGCATCAGCATTGTGGGACAGAGCAATGACCGGGGCGACGGTGGCATCTACATCGGCTCCATCATGAAAGGAGGGGCGGTGGCAGCGGACGGGCGCATCGAGCCGGGGGACATGCTGCTGCAGGTGCTCCTGTCCCCAAACCTGCTGCTCTGCTCTGCTCTGCCCTGTGCATGGTTCACATACCCCTTTAGGGCCCCCTTGATAAGAAATCCTTCCTTAGGATGACTCATGTTAGTGAAATGTTCACCCCCCTGTTATCTTTTAGAGTTTCTGTTGGTCTTTATCTTTTCTAAGTGATTGGTCACTTCTTTACCTAAAACCTTAAAGTAATTGGATAGTTTTCAACTTAGAATTTTCCTGGTTAACCCCCTTGATATTCTATGTCTTTGGATCTGCTGTCTGTCTTGGTTTGCAGGACAGGTGTCTGCCAATAAAGGCAGAAGCTTCTCTTTGAAATGGAGAGTGTAAACACCCTCCCTCCAAATTATTATAATTTTGAAATGAAGCATCTCTCAGGCACAGATATGGGAATTAGGAATAACAGTTCTTTACTAGGAAAATTCAAATAGAAATGCAGTATTACACAGAACAATCCCAGCCCTGCCAGAGTCAGAATCCAAGCTGACACCCGTCAGTCAGTCAGGGTGTTGGCACAGTCCCATTCAATGGTGGCTGCATCCTCCTGCAGGGGCAGATGTGGTTCAGCTGGAGCAGTGCTCCTGGAGAAGGTGCAGTTTCCTCTGAAGCTCCAGGGATGATGTGGAAAGGTCTGGTTTTCCTCTGGAATCCAGTGGGAAGAAGGTTCCTTGGTGTCCCAAATCTCAGTTTTTATCTGGGTAGGAAAGGCTTGGCTGCTCCCCTGGCTGGAGCATCTCCCAGTGGGATGATGGAATTTTATCAGTCATGCCCTGGGACTCACTGGCCATGAACAGGAGATATCTCCTGGAGGGAGGATGGGCTGTGGGAAGATAAAGATGATTGCCCAGCTGGTTTAAAGATGGCCCATGAGCAGATAATGTGTGCCAGGAGATCAGGGTCACTGCCCCAGCAGGTGGGACAGAATTCACATTTCTGGCCACATCAATCCAAAACACAGGAGTTCTCTTCAGAACAACTACACAGCCCCATGGGCTCTAGTGTGCAGGGAACAGGATTTATTCATCCTCAGAGAAATGTGGCACAAAGATCACTGAAATCTGTGGTTCTGTGTGAGAAAAATGGCCTTTCAAAGGAGTGGAAGAAGTGACCAGGCAGATAAATTGGGGGATTTAATGGAGTAATTAAAACACCTTTAACTTAGTTTAACTTTAAAACACCTTTAGCACTCTGACTTTAGCAAAGCCTGACCTCTGCCTTCTGCCCTGTTGCAGGTGAATGATGTCAATTTTGAGAACATGAGCAATGACGATGCCGTTCGGGTTTTACGGGAAATAGTCTCCAAACCAGGGTGAGCCCATCACAAAACCTCTTCCTATTTATCCTCCATCCTCTGGGAAAACCACAGAGAAATCAACATTTTGATGTCCATCAGTATGACTGATCTCAGCTGTGAACTTGTCAGTGTGAATGATGAATAGGTGAGGTTGGTTCTGGCCAAAACCAACATGAATGAGGAGTTGCCTGGTTTCAGCAGCAATGTTTGTTTGTGTGATGAGCATTTTAATATCTCAGGAGATGATCATCCAACAGATTTCACCACCAGTGCTCATCATCTGTGCAAAACCAGGAACGTCCTGATGTGCTTCATACTGAAAATATTACAAAGCTTCTCAAAACCATTCTCAGAATGTACTTGACAACAGCTGGATAGGAATAAATTTGTTTCAAATATTTCTTGCAGCATTTCCAGCTCTGTAGGAAAGTTAAAATCATCCTTACCTGTTTTCTTTCTTCCTAGACCTATCAGCCTAACAGTAGCCAAATGCTGGGACCCTACTCCCAGGAGTTATTTCACCATCCCCAGGGGTGAGTACGAATTTGGGCTCCTTGCTGGGTTCCTGGGAAGCCCCCAAAATCTGGAATATTTTCAGCTATTTTGGTATCTAACAGATTCTACCCTTTCAGTTCTTTTATTTGTTTACTTTTGTATTGGGAGCCTGAGGTTCAAGATACTTTTTTTCTGAGATTCCACTGCCCATTGAATTTCTGAGAGTTTTTCTCTTGGATCACATCTTTGGATCAAGCTCCTAACCTTTTGGGAGGTGATCTTAACCTTTCAATTCAGAAAAGGTTTGGAAATAATTATACCAAGTGTTAAAAATCCTCATTTTCTCACTGTGAACTTTTACAGAGAACTTAGAAACTGAGTGTTTTGAAGATGTGACAGAAGCAGCAGTGATACACATAAAATAACTTGAAAAATATCTTGTTTCCAGTAGCAGTAAAAGATCTGTGCAGATGTGACAAACACAGCTGCCTCCTGCTGGTGAGGGCTGTGCTGGAACCAGTTTGTTCCCAGTGCACAGAAAATGAGGTGGCATTGAAATTGAGGATGGAAAAAGTGCAATAGACTGGTGCAGAACTGTGGGAGCTCCCTTGAAACCCTTAGAAAAACCAGAGAAACAACAAGAAAACACAAGAAAACCCCTCAGATCTTTGAAAATCTTGGTGTTTGCTGCAACTCTTATCCCATTTTCTGTGCCTTTTGTCTGGTGCAGACTACAGGATCTCAATTCATTGAAACCCTTATTAAAACCAGTGTAACCAAAATAAAAACCCCTCAGACCACGCAAAATCTTGGTGTTTCCTGCAAATCTGATCCCATTTTCTGTCCCTTTGTGGTGCTACAGTCTGTGGGATCTCACTCATATGAAACCCTCAGAAAACACAAGAAAACCCCTCAGATCCTTCAGAATCTTGGTGTTTTCTCCAAGCCTGACCCCATTTTCTGTCCTTTTGTAGTGATACAGTCTGTGTGGCTAACACATGTGAAACCCTCAGAAAACCAGAGAAACCCCCTCGGATCTTTGAAAATCTTGGTGTTTTCTGCACGTCTGACCCCATTTTTCTGTCCTTTTGTGATGCTACAGTCTATGGGATTTCACTCGTGTGAAACCCTCAGAAAACCAGAGAGACAACAAGAAAACATGAGAAAACCCTCAGACCTTTAAAAATGTCGGTTTACTGCCAGCCTGACCCGTTTTCTGTCCCTTTGTGGTGGTGCAGTCTGTGGGATCTCACTCATGTGAAACCCCCATAAAACACAAGAAAACCCCTCAGGCCTTTAAAAATCTTGGTGTTTTCTCCTAGTCTGACCCCATTTTCTGTCCCTTTGTGGTGGTGCAGACTATGGGATCTCACTCATGTGAAAACCTCAGAAAACCAAAGAAACAACAAGAAAACCCCTCAGATCTTTGAAAATCTTGGTGTTTTCTCCAAATCTGATCCTGTTTTCTGTCCATTTGTGGTGGTGCAGACTATGGGATCTCCCTCATGTGAAACCCTCATAAAACACAAGAAAAGCCCTCAGATCTTTGAAAATCTTGGTGTTTTCTCCTAGTCTGACCCCATTTTCTGTTCCTTTGTGGTGGTGCAGACTATGGGATCTCACTCATGTGAAACCCTCAGAAAACCAAAGAAACAACAAGAAAACCCCTCAGACCTTTGAAAATCTTGGTGTTTTCTCCAAGCCTGACCCCATTTTCTGTCCTTTTGTGGTGCTACACTCTATGTGGCCTAACCCATGTGATACCCTCAGAAAACCAAAGAAACAACAAGAAAATCCCAGAAAACCCCTCAGATCTTTGAAATCTTCGTGTTTTCTGCATGTCTGACCCCATTTTTCTGTCCATTTGTGATGGTGCAGACTATGGGATCTCCCTCATGTGAAACCCTCATAAAACACAAGAAAACCTCTCACATCCTTTGAAATCTTGTTTTTTTCTCCAAGCCTGACCCCATTTTCTGTCCCTTTGTGGTGGTGCAGACTATGGGATCTCACTCATGTGATACCCTCAGAAAACCAAAGAAACAACAAGAAAACCCCTCAGACCTTTGAAAATCTTGGTGTTTTCTGCACGTCTGACCCCATTTTTCTGTCCCTTTGTGGTGCTGCAGTCTGTGGGATTTCACTCATGTGAAACCCTCAGAAAACCAAAGAAACAACAAGAAATAATGAGAAAACCCCTCAGATCTTTGAAAATCTTGGTGTTTGCTGCAAATCTGACCCCATTTTCTGCCCCATTGTGGTGGTACAGTCTATGAGATCTCCCTCATGTGAAACCCTCATAAAACACAAGAAAACCCCTCAGACCTTTAAAAATGTCAGTGTTTGCTGCCAGCCTGACCCGTTTGCTGTGCTTCTGCCCTCAGCTGAGCCGGTGCGGCCGATCGACCCCGCGGCGTGGATCTCTCATACCACGGCCATGACGGGAGCGTACCCCCGTTACGGTATGAGCCCCTCCATGAGCATCACCACATCTACCAGCTCCTCACTAACAAGCTCAATTCCCGAGTCGGAAAGTAAGTCACCCCCTGGCCAGCCCCCAGGGCAGGGGGCTGCTCTGGGCCACCAGGACCTGGCATCAGGGCTACCAGAACCAGCCTCTTGGCCACCAGGGCCTGTGTTACTGTCTGTGGGGTTACTAGTGGTGAAAGGACACAGTAACATGGCACTGTCTTGCATGGTGTAAGAAACAGACATTTCTTGAAGGAAGCACTTTGTGAAAAACAAAATTCAGACAGATCATTGGTTAGAGAAGGAGACACCTCTTGTCCCAGGCTTCTCATGGATCCAGCAGCTGTTTATCTTTTGTTATAATTCTTTCTCTCATCTTTACAGTAGAGAAAGAGGCTCTAGCTTGGGAAAAAACACAGCCAGACTGGAAAAATCCTTGAAGATTCTTCCTGGGCCTGTAATGGTCACAGGCCTGGCCATGGGGCCACCAGAGCCATGGGCACAGTGACAGTGACAGTGGCGTGACAGTGACAGTGGCAGTGACAGTGACAGTGACAGTAACAGTGGCAGTGACAGTGGCAGTGACAGTGACATTGACAGTGCCAGCCAGGCCTTGAGTGGTTTCTCACACTCGGGGAAAGCTTTTGGCAAAGGTTGATCCAGAGGTTTTTGGTCAGGGTTGTGTGTCAGGGAGAAGTGGATTTTAAAGACAGATTGAATCCCTTAAGGTGGATGGGAGAGCTGCCTTCTTGCATTTGATTGGTTTTTCATGGATTTCAGTAATAACGTTAGTGTTTTATTGGGGAAATTCTTGCCTGATATTCACATGGCCTTTTATACTTATTTTACATTTTTTATACTTTTTTATCCTTTTTTTATACTTTTTTATCCTTTTTTTATTCTTTTTTATCCTTTTTTGTCCTTTTTTTCCTTTTTTTCTCCCTTTTTGTCCTTTTTTCTCCTTTTTTTATCTTTTTTTCCCTTTTTTATCTTTTTTTTCTTTTTTTTCCTCTTTTTATCCTTTTTAATACTTTTTACCATTTTTAATACATTTTAATAATTTTTATTTTTTTTTTACCCTTTTTAATGCTTTTTATATTTTTAGAATTTATTGAGCAAGCTAAAACAAAGTTTAACAACCCACATGAAATTATGGTTAGGCTTCAACCTTCTTCCTGGTTTGTGGCAGTCTAAAAGAGCCTTGTCCATGAAACCAGGAGGTTGTCATGATTCAGAGAGGTTTCTTTCATTCAAAAGCCTCTCAGAGCCCTCTAATCCCAGAATATTCTGAATTAGAAAGGACCCACAAGGATCAGTGAGTCCAAATCTCAACTGAATGGTCTCAAACCCACGACCTTGGTGTTATTAACACCATGCTCCAGCTCCTTATCTTGGAAAATTTATTTTAAATTTCATTTATTTAACTCAGAACGACACTTGGAGGCTTTTGAAGACCTGTGAGATATTGATGATAAAGCACCTCAGATTTTATAAACTGGAATTCACTACTTGGAGGGAAAGGCCAGGTTTTATTTTTTTCACAGCTGTTTTTAGACGTTTTTAGACACTGAGGGGAAATAAGCTGCAGCAGGAAGCTGATGGAGCTTTTTGCTGCTGGCTGCTTCATCCTGAGATGTGTTTTGAGCCTTGCAGGAACTGCTGGAACCAAGGTCTGTGCAGATTGCTGTCAGAAAAGTCTGTACTCAGCATTCCTCTGCACCAGTTCATGTGTGCTGTGCCTTGGTTGTAGTGCTGGGCTTGGGAAATGGGAAACCCTCTCAGTCCTGCTTTGAAAATAAAATTTGGGATTTGGGAGCAGAACCACATTGCTGGAGACAGCTTCTCATTTCTGTGCCAGTGCCTTAAAATATTTCCTTTCTGGAATGCAAGGGAAGAAAGGGTACCCCTGATTTTTATTTGTATCTTCCTTCAGCTCAGCCCTGTTACCTGCCCAGACCTGGGTTGGGTGAATTTTCCACAGCTGGCTGAATTCAGACCAAAATTAGAGCATTTCAGATGCATCTCAGAATTTGTCATATTTGTACAGCAACCAGAACTTAGAAAATATCAATTTTCTGTTCATATGCAGGTCACAGATCTCCAAGAAAATACAATTTATTGCTCCCCATGTACTTGAGTTAGTTTGTTGGTGTATTTTTTTCCCCCTAGACATGTTGCTTTTTGCCACTAACCAAACTAACTTAAAGCAAAAGCAAAGTTTTAGTGTTTTATTTGAGGTTTGTAAGTATTGAAGCTGCATGCAGAGCTGGTCTGGGATGTTTTCATGCATATTGGCAGTGCATGTATGGAAAGAAGCATTTCCAGTTTTCATTGTTTCGTGCTTGCTGTACCTTTTTTTTTTTTTTAAATCCAAAATTTTGGGTGGCTTGAAAAGGACAAAAGTGGTTCCCTTGTGCTTTTGAAAGGTGGGTGATGTGGAACTGGGAGGGGAGGAGGATTTTGGAATTCCTGCTGGAGAAGGGTCTGGGCTACAAACAGAGATAAAAATGAATTTTCTAGGGCTAGAAGATGGGACAGGAAGGAAGATTTGACAAGTTCAACCTGAACCCTGTTCTGATTTTATTGTAAAAATCGATCAGGGGAGTGTGAAACCTCTGGGGATCCAGTTCTGCTTTAATGGTGTGAACTGGGAATGGCTGTGGAGGCATTTGGGAGCTTTTTAAAAAATGTTCCACAAGGAAGATGGAGGGCAAAGAAATCTTGGGAGGAATGGATTGTGAGGCTGCCATCTCTGGGAACCTGGTTTCTTCTGATAAAGGAAGATTTCTTTTATAATTTCAATTCTTTAAATAAAAAACTGGACATGGATTGAGCCATGGTCATCCTCTTTCTCCATGGAGAAATGACAATGAGCCCCAAACCAAAAGAACAAACCCCAAAAACTTGTCCCAAAACCAGGATTCTCCACACAGTGAGCTGATCCCAGGGTGGAAAGGGAAATTGAAATGGGAAATGATGGATCACAAAAATCCTTGGAAATTGAAATGGGAAATGATGGATCACAAAAATCCTTGGAAATTGAAATGGGAAATGATGGATCACAAAAATCCTTGGATTTCCTTTCCTGCCAATCTTGGATTCTGTAGCTGCTCTGGGAAGCCAAGACATGGGGACTCAGCATTTCTGTCACTAAATTGGGGACCCTGATCCCAAAATCTGAAGAATTGCTGCAAATGCTGCAATTCACTCCATGGATGAGGGTGCAGTTGGGAACCTTTGTGTCTTTTTTTTTTTTTTTTTTTTTTTTTTTTTTTTTTTTTGTCCTTTTTTTTTGCATCTGCAGGTAAAACTGTATTTTTGTTTCATCCAAACTGGGAGCTGATAATTTCCTTCAGCCTCAGTTCATTTCTGTGGCTTCTCTTCCTTTTAGAATTAGAAGAATCTCCTTTAACTGTGAAGAGTGACATGGCTACTATTGTCAAGGTCATGCAGCTGCCAGACTCAGGCCTTGAAATTCGGGACAGGATGTGGTTAAAAATCACCATCTCCAATGCAGTGATAGGTAAGCAGATCCCAGGAATCCTGAAAGGGCAAAAAAACAGTGATTTAATGGAAACAGATTCAAGAAACTACCTTTTAATGAGCTTTTTTTTCATGTTTATGACCTCTTATATTCCATTTATGGACAGCTCTAAGTGTGACAGGAATAATTCTTATTTGAGCTTGGGTATCCAAAATTGCTGCACATTGCTCATGCCCACACAGAGCTGGTTCTTAATTCTTTGGTTTTATATCTCAGGTTTTCAGGTGGCTTTAGAGATCTGCCCAAGTTCAGCAGAACAACTGGAATTGAACCACACAGCCTTAATAAAGGCTCTTAATTAGATTTAAAATCATCACAGCCAATCTCCTGTGACCTGAGCTGTGCTAATGTTTAGCCAGTCCAGGCTGTAGTTGCTTTTTTTTGAATACAGGAATTTTGGCAATCTAATATGTGCCTCTTGAGGAAGGTGACTCCCAGAGAAGAGTCACTTTCTCTGGTGAAATCCAGAGAAAAATTCATTTGCACTCCTGCAGCTCAAAGGGGTGTGTAAACAAGATTTTTTATGTGTGTGTTTTGTGCCAGTGTCCATGTAGATGTTTGTCTGGCACAACTGGCACAGATAATCCTGTTCTGGGTCTTCAGCTGGCACAGTTTGGCTCAGATAATTCTGTTGTAGGTGTTCAGATAACACTTTTTGGCTCAGATAATTCTGTTCTAGGTGTTCAGATAGCAGAGTTTGGCACAGATAATCTCATTGTAGGTGTTCAGCTGGCACAACTTGGCTCAGATATTCCTGTTCTAGGTGTTCAAATGACACAATTTGACACAGATAATCCCATTTTAGGTTTTCAACTGGCATAGTTGGGCTCAGATAATCCCATTGCAGATGTTCAGCTGGCACAACAGGCACAGACAATCCCATTGCAGATGTTCAGCTGGCACAATTTGGCTCAGACAATCCCATTGCAGATGTTCAGCTGGCACAGTTTGGCACAGACAATCCCACTGCAGATGTTCAGCTGGCACAGTTTGGTACAGACAATCCCATTGCAGATGTTCAGCTGGCACCATTTGGCACAGACAATCCCATTGCAGATGTTCAGCTGGCACCATTTGGCACAGACAATCCCACTGCAGATGTTCAGCTGGCACAGTTTGACTCAGAAATCCCACTGCAGATGTTCAGCTGGCACAGTTTGGCACAGACAATCCCACTGCAGATGTTCAGCTGGCACAATTTGGCACAGACAATCCCACTGCAGATGTTCAGCTGGCACAGCTGGGCTCAGACAATCCCATTGCAGATTTTCAGCTGGCACAGCTGGGCACAGATAATCCCATTGCAGATGTTCAGCTGGCACAGTTTGGCTCAGACAATCCCACTGCAGATGTTCAGCTGGCACAGTTTGACTCAGACAATCCCATTGCAGATGTTCAGCTGGCACAGCTGGGCACAGATAATCCCATTGCAGATGTTCAGCTGGCACAGTTTGGCTCAGACAATCCCATTGCAGATGTTCAGCTGGCACAGCTGGGCTCAGACAATCCCACTGCAGATGTTCAGCTGGCACAGCTGGGCACAGACAATGCCAGGTCTCCTCTTGCTGTGCCCACTGCAGGAGCAGATGTGGTGGACTGGCTGTACACCCACGTGGAAGGCTTCAAGGACCGGCGGGAGGCCAGGAAATACGCCAGCAGCATGCTGAAACACGGCTACCTCAGGCACACTGTCAACAAAATCACCTTCTCAGAGCAGTGCTACTACGTCTTTGGAGACCTCTGTGGCAGTGAGTCCCCAGCAGGCTGTCCCTGTGTCACTGCTGTCCCCTCATGCAGCCCCAGGGGGAAGAATTTAATGAGGAATTTCCATGAGGGTGGCAAAGCTCTGGAGCAGCTGCCCAGGGAGGGGTTGGAGTCTCTCTGGAGATATTCCAAATCCAGCTGGACACATTCCTGTGTCACCTGCTCCAGGGTTGGGCAGGGGTTTGGGCAGGGGGATCTCCAGAGCTCCCAGCTCTCCTGGGGTTTCACAAGAGCTGTCCCAGAACGGGGAAATTACCCTGAAATTGTGGGACAAGTTGATGCTCCCTGCTAGCCCAGGCAAGGAGAGCACCTGGAGGAGGATGAAGCCATCACTGAGGACAGCAGGATTTATTTCTGGTGGTGCCACACATCCCCTGCTTGTCAGTCCCACTCCATTTCCAACCTGGAAACGGGGGATGTCCTCACCCTTTTTCACTCTGTTCTCACCTTTCAGTGAGAAGCTGATTCCAGGGGGCTGCTAAACTTCAGATACCTCCATAAATGAATTTACAGTGATCATTTTAATTGCTGGATAAGAAATTTTCACTTTTTTTTTTTTTTTTTTTCCCCCAGATCTGGCTGCACTGAACCTGAACAACGGTTCCAGCGGCGCCTCGGACCAGGACACCTTGGCTCCTCTGCCACATCCTGCTGCTCCCTGGCCCTTGGCCCAGGGATATCCCTACCAGTACCCTCTGCCTCCTCCCTGCTTCCCACCAGCCTACCAAGACCCAGGCTTCAGCTATGGCAGTGGCAGTGCAGGCAGCCAGCAGAGTGAAGGTAAGATGGCATCATTTGGTTGGAATTCCACAGCTCTCGTTATCCCCCCACCATCTGCTTGAGTTCCTTGGTGCTGTCTGTGCTTGTCTCGTGGTTTTGGTTGCTCCCTGCATGGATTGTGTGCATCAGCACTGAAGTCAAAGGTGTTTGTGTCTCTGGAGGAGTGGGTTTGGCTTTCAGCTCTCTGTGGAAACTGCCAGGTTTAACCCAGTCAGGAATTGCCAGCACTGGGGTTGGTGTTGCTGGAAATGAGGCAAGTTCTGTGCTGATGGGATTAGAACCAAGGTCAGCACAAAAGGAAAATCACTTTTTTTTTTTTTCTTTTGCAAGTGGGAAGTGGCCAGCCAGGGGTTTCCAGGGCTGAAACACTGCTCCCAGGGAGGAGAGTCTCTGCTGGCATGTGACAGGGACAGGAGAGAATTCTGCATGGATTAAAGACCTGCCCTCCTCCTTTTCTGCATAACACTAGGATTCATTTTCAAACCTTAGCAAATTAAAATTATGTCATTTTTTGCTGTACAGATACTATTTTTTATTTTTTTTAATCACTCCCAGAGTGAGTTTTGGTTTTGGAAATGCTGCCAGTAAAGAAGGGGTGAGGATTCCTTGTGTTTTTACAGTGAGCATCCAATAACTTGGATATCACTCATCCCTGTTTACCACAGCCAGTCAGATTTTACAAAATTGCACAGAAAGTTTTCATAACAGGAGCTTTAATGGGATTTTAGCCCAGCTGCTTCTCACCTTATCCCAAAATAAGAAATATCCATGAGGAATCTCCCAGAAATTTTAGAACTGGAAACTGATTGCCCTGGACAGAACCACCTGGGGGTGGTTTTTTGGCAGCTGCTTCTGTGAGCAGTAGGAATAGGAAAGGAATGGTGTTTTATCCATGCTGTGGAGAGCCTCCCAAAAAGTGCCAGGCTGTTCAGCTCTGAAAGTTTCCACGTTTTTTTTTTTGTGGAAAACACTTCTGTGCTGTTTCTTTTGTAACCATTCTTCCCTTGTTTTGTCCTGAGCAAGCATTAGACTGAAGGATTCCTAGAGGAATGGCTGACTCTAGGGGATTGGTAAGCTTCAAATGCCTCCATGATGAATTCACAGCATGATCATCTTTAGATCCTTGTGACCCAAATGTTTTTAGCTGTATTTTTTTTATTATTATTATTTTAAATTTTATTTTGGTTTTGAATTGTCTTGGACGCTCGACCTGTCTCGGTGCACATTGGCATATCAACCTGTGGGACTGTGCTGCAGCAGCTCAGAGGGGAGGGAATCAGGGGGAAAACCCCATCCCCAGGCTCTCCAGGAAATAAATAGTCCAAATTTATTATTTGTCACCCCTCTGGGTTGGATTTCTCTGCCAGTGTCCTTGCACTGCACATCAATCATGGCCAGGTGGCTCAGGCAGGTTTTGGGAGTGCTGGAACACAAGGCTGCACTGGGCACTCCCAAAATAGTATTAAAATTGGGGTTTTGTCTCATTTCTCTCATTTATCTGCAGTATTAAATCATAACAATCAGCAAATACCACTTCAGAGGCCCAAGTTTAGAATACGAACTTAAAATCCAGTGGTTTTGTGGTCTGCTTTCCATCTGTCTGGCACTCTGCAGGGAATGCAGCCTTTCCCCCCCAAAATCCAGTCTGGTTTCCCATCTCTCCAGTCAGCTGCAGCAGCAGAAAGTGATGAGCATTTGTAGCTCAGGAAGGAGGAGCCCAAAAGAATTTTGGTTTTGCCATTTCTGTGGCTCATTTAGACTCAAAAGCTGGTCCCATGTTGTGCTGGCTGGGGATCCTTTTTGAGAAATCCATCTTGCACTAAGGTGCATTAATCTAATGGGATATTCCTTGGGTGGATTAGATGGATTAAAAAAAAAAAAAAAAAATTAGGTTGGAACTGTCTCCTAATCTGTCTCTCATGGCAACAGAGCAAGACTTCAGCTCCCATAAAAAAATTAGTTCTTGAAGTTTATTGAAGCTTGTTTGTAATAACAACTCAGCTGATACTCAGTGGTTTTCCAAGGCCTGTTTTAGGGACAATATCCTGGGTGTTACTGATTTGTGCTAGAGCAGTTCAGGGAATTCTCCAACAGCACAAGGAGTGAGGAATTTTAAGAAGACCTCCCCACTGAAGTCAACAAAACCTCAGGGATTTAAGGGTGACAGAAAATGCAAAGGAGTTTCTTTTGGAAAAGGTACAAAATAGCAAAGCAGAAACAATTGGAATTAAACCTTGTTTGCTTGAGTCAAACCCCAAATTCCTGCTTTTTCCTCTTGTTACTGCTCCTCCCTTGTCCTGCCAGGCTGGATTTGGTTCAGGAGCTGCAATTTGTGTTCCCATGCATGGCACAACCTCACTGCTGAGCCACCACTGCACACCCACCAGAAACAAGCTCATCCTGCTTTTCTCTCCTGTTTTCCCCCTTTTTTGGGGTGCAAAATCAGCAGCTCCAACCAGAGCAGCAGCTTGAATCAAACCCCAAAATCCTGATTTTTCCTCCTGTTCCTCCCTTCTCCTGCCAGGCTGGATTTGGTTCAGGAGCTGCAATTTGTGTTCCCATGCATGGCACAACCTCACTGCTGAGCCACCACCAGCACACCCAACAGAGCTGAGCTCACCCTGCTTTTCTCTCCTGTTTTCCCCTTTTTTTGGGGGGTTTCAGGGAGCAAAAGCAGCGGCTCCAACCCAAACACCAGCTTGAGTTAAACCCCAAATTCCTGCTTTTTCCTCTTGTTCCTGCTCCTCCCTTGTCCTGCCAGGCTGGATTTGGTTCAGGAGCTGAACTCTGCTCAGAGCTGTGTGTGTCTGTCTGTGTGTGGTTCAGGAGCTGATCTCTCTGCTCTGAGCTGTGTGTGTGTGTGGTTCAGGAGCTGAACTCTCTGCTCTGAGCTGTATCTATGTGTGGTTCAGGAGCTGATCTCTGCTCTGAGCTGTATCTATGTGTGGTTCAGGAGCTGAACTCTGCTCTGAGCTGTGTTTGTGTGTGGTTCAGGAGCTGATCTCTGCTCTGAGCTGTGTCTGTGTGTGGTTCAGGAGCTGAACTCTCTGCTCTGAGCTGTGTCTGTGTGTGGTTCAGGAGCTGATCTCTGCTCTGGGCTGTATCTATGTGTGGTTCAGGAGCTGATCTCTGCTCTGAGCTGTGTGTGTGCTTCAGGAGCTGATCTCTGCTCTGAGCTGTGTGTGTGGTTCAGGAGCTGATCTCTCTGCTCTGAGCTGTATCTATGTGTGGTTCAGGAGCTGATCTCTGCTCTGAGCTGTGTCTGTGTGTGGTTCAGGAGCTGATCTCTGCTCTAAGCTGTGTCTGTGTGTGGTTCAGGAGCTGATCTCTGCTCTGGGCTGTGTGTGTGTGTGGTTCAGGAGCTGATCTCTGCTCTGAGCTGTGTCTGTGTGTGGTTCAGGAGCTGATCTCTGCTCTGAGCTGTGTCTGTGTGTGGTTCAGGAGCTGATCTCTCTGCTCTGAGCTGTGTCTGTGTGTGGTTCAGGAGCTGATCTCTGCTCTGAGCTGTATCTATGTGTGGTTCAGGAGCTGATCTCTGCTCTGGGCTGTATCTATGTGTGGTTCAGGAGCTGATCTCTGCTCTGAGCTGTGTGTGTGGTTCAGGAGCTGATCTCTGCTCTGAGCTGTGTCTGTGTGTGGTTCAGGAGCTGATCTCTCTGCTCTGGGCTGTATCTATGTGTGGTTCAGGAGCTGATCTCTGCTCTGAGCTGTGTCTGTGTGTGGTTCAGGAGCTGATCTCTGCTCTGAGCTGTGTCTGTGTGTGGTTCAGGAGCTGATCTCTGCTCTGGGCTGTATCTATGTGTGGTTCAGGAGCTGATCTCTGCTCTGGGCTGTGTGTGTGTGTGGTTCAGGAGCTGATCTCTCTGCTCTGGGCTGTGTCTGTGTGTGGTTGAGGAGCTGATCTCTGCTCTGAGCTGTGTCTGTGTGTGGTTCAGGAGCTGATCTCTGCTCTGGGCTGTATCTATGTGTGGTTCAGGAGCTGATCTCTGCTCTGGGCTGTATCTATGTGTGGTTCAGGAGCTGATCTCTGCTCTGAGCTGTGTCTGTGTGTGGTTCAGGAGCTGATCTCTGCTCTGGGCTGTATCTATGTGTGGTTCAGGAGCTGCCATGCACTGCTGCAAGCTCTGAGCTGTATCTGTGTGTCCCCATGCATGTCACTCACTGCTGAGCCACCACTGCACCCCCACCAGAACCAACTCACCCTGCTTTTCTCTCCTGTTTTCCCCCTTTTCGGGGTGTTTCAGGGAGCAAAAGCAGCGGCTCCAACCGCAGCACCAGCGAGACCAGCAGGCGAGCAGCGGGCAGGGAGAAGGAGCGCAAATCGGGCGGCAGCGGCAGCGAGTCGGAGCCGGGAGCGCGGCGGGAGCGGCCGCTCAGCCAGCTCAGCCACAGCGACAGGAGCCACCAGAGCCACCAGAGCCACCACTCCTACGGCCCCCCCCCGGGGGTGCCCCCCTTGTACAGCCTGCCCAAGCTGGGCTCCAAAGCGCTGGGCAGCAGCAGCGGCCCCCCCGGGGCGCCCCCGGTGCGGGAGCTGAGCGCCGTGCCCCCCGAGCTCACCGGCAGCCGCCAGTCCTTCCAGAAGGCCATGGGCAACCCCTGCGAGTTCTTCGTGGACATCATGTGACAGCAAGTGCCTTCAAAAGACTCAGCACAGGTTTTTTTTTTTTTTTTTTTTTTTGGGGGTGGGTTGGGTTTTGGGGGGGCTTGGCTGTTTTTTGCATGTCACACCTTCCGGTTCGCAAGCGTGTCGCGGAGAAAAAAAAAAAATAATCGGTGAGATTGAAGAAAAAAAAAAAAAAAGAAAAGAAAAAATATAAAAAGGAAAATAAGAAATACAAAAAAGAAAATAAGAAATACAAAAAGAAAAGAAAAAATACAAAAAAGAAAAGAAAAAAGTACAAAAAGAAAAGAAAAATACAAAAAAGAAAAGAAAAAAGAATACAAAAAGAAAAGGAAAAAATACAAAAAAGAAAAGAAAAAAGTACAAAAAGAAAAGGAAAAAATACAAAAAAGAAAAAAAATACAAAAAGAAAAGGAAAAAATACAAAAAAAGAAAATAAGAAATACAAAAAGAAAAGAAAAAATACAAAAAGAAAAGAAAAAAAATACAAAAAAGAAAAGAAAAAAAATACAACAAAAATCTCTTCTCCCCCCCCCCCCACCTAGAAAATGAACAACAAAATCTCCTGGGATTGTTCAATATCAGCAAATCGACGGCATCTTTTTGTTGTTTTATTTTTATTTTTCCCTGTCTCGTTTTGGATTGTGAATGGCTGGTGTATATTCACATCTTAATGAGCTTTGGTCATTGTGGCACCTACTTCAGTGGAATTAGTGTCTCTCTTTGGGCTGATTGGAGGACTGCTATTTCACATTGACTTGTAAATTCCTGAAAATGCATAGGAGCACTTTGATTTTTTTTTTTTTTTCCCCTGCCTTTTTTTCTTGCAAGGACAAAACGACTGCTGGCTGGTATCTGGGATACCTGGGATGCATCCATAGCTCTGAGCAGACATGGCACCCACAGGTGCTTGGGAAGGAGCAGGATCCAACCAATTCCTAGAGGAAAACAAAGTTGTGGCTACTTTCTGCTGACTAGGAAGTAAAAATCAATCTTGGGTTCTTTGAGGGTTGTTTTTTTTTTTTTTTTTTTTTTAAAGATACTCTGTCAAGGTGGTGCTGGAGTCTTGCTACTGTATGTGTTTGTTGTGCAGAACTTGTCAAGTTATTTCCTTCAGTTATTTCCTTATTTCCCAAGAGGGATTTTCCAGCTGCACTCGGTTCCTGGGCATTTCAGTCCCATCCCTGCTGCCAGGTGTGGCTGTTCCCTCTGGATGTGCACTTGCTTGGAGGCTGCAAGAGTTATTCCCACAGAAATAGGGAAATTGCTGCAGTTCTCTCAGCTTTTCCCTTTTGAAGGGGCTGTTTATCCCATTCCAGCAGAGACACTGGGAAATCCTGGCTCCCACTGGGAGGTGGCTCTTCATTGTGATCCCTCCCTCCTTCCTGAGCAGAATCTTTCTCTTTTTTGTTGTTGAAACAGAGACCTGGAGATGTCTGATCCCCCAGGGCAGAGGTGTGAGGGTGTCTGAGAACAGATCAGAAATGGTACAAAAAGAAATTCTTACCCTGGCACTGAGTGAGATCCACCCTGGAACTCCTCAAAAAGAAATTCTTACCCTGACACTGAGTGAGATCCACCCTGGAGCTCCTCAAAAATAAATTCTTACCCTGGCACTGAGTGAGATCCACCCTGGAGCTCCTCAAAAAGAAATTCTTACCCTGGCACTGAGTGGGATCCATCTGGAACTCCTCAAAAAGAAATTCTTACCCTGGCACTGAGTGGGATCCATCTGGAACTCCTCAAAAAGAAATTCTTACCTTGACACTGAGTGAGATTCACCCTGGAGCTCCTCAAAAAGAAATTCTTATCCTGACACTGAGTGAGATTCACCCTGGAGCTCCTCAAAAAGAAATTCTTACCTTGACACTGAGATCCATCTGGAGCTGCTCAAAAAGAAATTCTTACCTTGACACTGAGATCCACCCTGGAGCTCCTCAAAAAGAAATTCTTATCCTGACACTGAGTGAGATCCATCTGGAGCTCCTCAAAAAAAAAAAAAAAAATCCTTCCCCTGACTCTTCCTCCTACTGAGGAGCTCTGATTGAAGCAACTGCTGTTGAATATCCCCAAGATTTAATTTCTGGCTGTTTTCTGCTCTGAGGCTCTGGAAATGAAATTCAGGAAGTTTCAGTGATGTTTAGGAAGGTTTTTAAGGGATGGTGAGCACGGGCACCCTGTGCCACAGTGGCTCATGTGATGAGAGACAAGCTGCAGCCCCTCAGTGGCATCTGACCATTCCTCAGTTAAATTAATCCTCTTTTGTGAGCTCCCTGCTGCTGGCAGGATTCAGCAAAATCAGCCTTTAAATCAGCATTTTCTTCCCTGGTAAGGAGCTTCTTTTGGTCTGTTTTGTGCTTTTTGGGTAAGTACCCAAGGTGGATGTGAAGAGAGAACATCTTTCTCTCTATCCACACACACAGTTCATTTCTCACCCTGAAAACTGCTTCTTCAAAATGTCCATTTCATTCTGATTTTTCACTTCTTTCCTTTTTGCCACCTCTGTGTGCAAACACCTCCCTTTGTCACAGACTCCAGGTGTTTGTGGTAATGGGAGACTCAATTTCTCCTTCCACAGGGAGCCAGGAATTTGGGAAACTGTCACTCAGCCCATTTCTGGGCTCCTAAATGAATTCTTTTTACAAAAACCTCCCCAAAAAGCTGCCCAAGGTTTCTGAAAGCAGAGCTTTCATCACCATCCATGGATGGCTCCTCCAGGAGAGGCCCTGCCTAAATATTGACTGTACAACAGGATTTTCCTTCCCTCCTCCTTCCAGGTGCAAACTTGGTGAATTATTCTGAAAGTCTGACACTTAGAGCAGTGAAGCAATTCAGGGTAAAATAGTGGAATTCTGCTCTGTCTCCAGGAGACACTGCTGAGGAGTCTGTGACTTTACTGACAATCACTAGTGCTTCTACTTTTAAATGAATTGAGATTTTTATGGCCTCTTTAAATTATGTGTTTGTTTTAAGGCAGAACTCAGAGATCCAGAGGAAAAAAAAAAATCTCCTTTTTATATTTCAAAAAAAAAAAAAAAAAAAAAAAGGGATTAAAGCAGAGGGCTGAGCTTTCACCCATGTTTAATTTCCTGGTGTTTTTCCAAGAGTTGCAGTTTACACACCTGCTGGGGGTTTGTTTTTGTCTCGTGGTTTTGCTGTTGGCAGAAGCTGTTCTGTGTCTTGCTGGTCTTTGCTGCTATGTTGAAAAATGTGTTCTAAATGTGTGTGTGCTCACGGCTCACCCTGGGAGTCCCCAAAATGTTCCTGAGGAAATCAGGCTGGAGGAGCTTCCCCCACTGCAGGTAAAGGACAAAAACACCTAAAAAAAACCCACCAGAGGTGGATCCTGCTGTTTGCAGAGAGAGTAGGAGGGAGCAGTGCCCCTCTTGAACAGTGCAATATTGAACAGCAGCACAAAAATCCTGCATTTCCCTGAGCTGGGCTGAGCTGATCTCTGCCAGATCTCCATTTCCTCAAGGGAACAAAGGCAGATTTCCTAAATCCCACCCTTGCCTTCCTTCCATCCTTTGTGTCTTTGCAGCCCTGTGCCACTGGAGCTGCCCACAGTGCCAGCTGTGCCAGCTGCAGGAAAATCTGGGGGCTGGAGTGCTGCAGAGCCACCACTGCTTCCCCACCAGGGCCTGCAATTGAATTTGGAATTTGGAATTTGGAATTTTGAGGGGTTTGCTGTGCAGGGCACGGGAACACCCTGAGAACAGGAGCCTGGATTGGACATTTTTATTCTGCAGTGCTCACACTCCAGCAGGGATTTCTGCAGGACCCTGGGCAGGGGACAGGAAACATTCTGGGATGAGGCAGGATCTGCAGGGGGAGAGTCTCCAGCCACTGTTTGAACTCTGAGGAGTCCATTTTTTGGCAGATAGTCTTAAAAGCATTCTGGTGTCTTTGACCTCCTGCTCCTGGTCCTGCTTTTCCAAGGAAATTGTCCCTGGACACTTGATCCAAAGGTTTTATGGGATGGCAAGCAATGATGCACAGACTTGGACTTTTGCTATGATTTTTGTTCTCTCCCCTCCTGAGACTTGACAGCTCATGGGTTGATGTAATTGTTTTGGTTTTTTTTTTTTTTTTTTTGTTTTTTTTTTGTTTTGTTTTGTTTTGTTTTGTTTTGTTTTGTTTTGCATTTAACTGGATTGTAATAAGATTGACTTAAAATTATTAATTCTAATCAGTGATTAGAAATACCTGTAAAGAATTTTATGTACAGTAGAAGAACAAAGTTACATGATTTTAAATAATGAAAACCCAGACTATCACCTATCCTAGAATTGGTTCTACTCAAAGAGTGACCTCTTATTAGCATGGACTGCACTGTTCCTGTTAAATGTCTATTGCATAATTGAATTCTTTTTTGTAGATATTGTATTAAAACCCAAGTGTCTGTATAGTTAATATATAGCTGCTTATGTGTAAATGCTATTTTAAACACTAAAAAGCTTTTAATTTTATGTGATAACCCCAGTGTATGTGTTCAGTTCTTTGCAGTATTTCATTATTATTTATTTCATAAATATTCCTCATTTTTGGACTCTCCAGCAGAAACCAGGAGCACTGGGACACCTTGTGTAGACTCTGGGTTTGTCAGGACACCCTGGAGGGTCTGAGGGGCTCAGCTGGACTCAGATTTAAAGGTGTTTTTCCAGCCTAAATTATTCTAATTTTCCAGCCTAAATAAGAAGAGCAAGCACAGCTTGGTGAGGCAGATTCCTTCTTCCCAGCTGGTAAAAATTCTACAGCAAGGAGAGAGTGAAACATCATTTAAATACCATAAATCCAGCATTTTCCTGTGAAGTGAATATTAGATGATCAGAATTTCAGTGAATATTAAATGATCAGAATTTAAGTGAATATTAAATGGTCAGAATTTAGGTGAATATTAATTGATCAGAATTTAGGTGAGTATTAAATTATCAGAATTTTGGACATCTTTTTCCTGCAGGACCTGGTGGAGTTAAATGAGATTTTTTTTTTTCCTTTCCCTATTTCTGGAATGATGATCAAAAGTTATTTAATGCTTCTCTGCTATGGAACCACAGCCCTGGAGCAAGGAACTGAGAATTTCAGGTACACCAATGGGGGTGTGAAGAATTCCTGCAGGCTCCAGGAACAAGAATTCCAGCCTCCAGGTCAGAGTTTTGGTTTTTTAAATCACACTGAGAAATAATTTTGGATGGAGTTGATCACAAAAATTAAGGACAGGTAACTTTGCAGTGCACCAAAAGGTTCTTTTTTTTTTAAAGAATGAAAATATTCACTGGTTTAGATTAATTTACAAATTCTTTAATTGAGTTCACTGATTAAATTCTAACAACACACAATGGAAAGATGGAAAAAATTAATTTAGGGAATAAAAGAGCAGAAATGGAAAAACCTTAAGGAATAAAAGAGCAGAATAGTTACTTGTCAACATGAGTGGGGAAAAGCAGAATCTTGGTGATGCGACTGGACATTGACTTGGTCCTGCTTGGCAGCAATGTGAAGTTTTGGTGCTTTGCCTGTTTTTTGGGGATGGAGGAACCTTTGGAGAGTGTGATTTGCACAGAGCTCATTTCCATGAGCCTTCCCCTGATTTCCATGAACTCAAATTGAGCTGGGATTTGAATGTCTGATCTCCCCCCTTGTGTCACACACAGCTGCTGCTGCTGGCAGAATGTTCTTTTTACTCCTCTTTTATTGGATATATTTGAAAATTCTTACAAGGCTTGGGAAAGGATTCCTGGATGTGTCTCTGGAGCTGTTAATTATTAAGAAAGGGAAAATTCCAGAAGCATTTAAAGGGCAGTGGTGTTGCTGAGGCTGACATTGCCAGGCTTGAGATGATGTAAAATATCATTTCTGGGGTTGTTTCATTAACTGAACCTATTTTTGGCTCCTTTTTGGGGCAGACAGGGCTGCAAGTGCTGAGCCCTGTGATTGTGCCAGAGTGCTCACAAACAGGATTTTCTCCTTAAAATCCGACAGAGGATTTTTTTATTGTCTGTCCACCTCTGGCTGCTCCTCAGTGGGATTCTGGCAATAATCCTCCGTGTTGAGATCAGGCCTGAACACCAGGATGTAGCACTTGGGGATGAAGTAACTCGCCAAAATCCCCAGAGTGGTGGCCAGGACGGTGCTGATCTGTGTGACAGCCCTGAGGACCGTCCTGAGCGTGGCAAAAATGACCAGGAAGAAAATCCAGACCACGAGGCAGCTGAGGGAGGCGAAGGTGATGCCGCGGGCCGCGTTGTAGGCGCTGCCGGGGCCGCGCACCATGAAGGTGCCCAGGAAGCACAGGCAGCACAGGACGCCGTTGTAGCCGTGCAGGACGGCGAAGGCGGCCCAGGAGCGGGTGCCGCACACCAGCAGCACCTCGCTGGGCAGGGAGGTGTAGTCGAGCACCAGCCGATCCGGGCCCAGGTAGAGGTGGCAGCAGCAGAGCAGCAGCTGCGTGAGGAGGGACGCGGCCACCAGCAGCCAGGCCCGGCCCCCGCCCAGCCCGCGCAGCAGCCGCGGGGCGCAGCGAGGGAGCTCCGCCCGCAGGGTGAGCGCCAGGGCCGTGGGCAGCAGCGACGAGAAGCAGCCATTGAGGCACAGGGCGAGGCACGGCTGCTGCAGGGCGCAGAGCGCGGCGCCGGGCCGGCCCACGAACAGCGCGCAGCCCAGGCTGTGCAGCAGCAGCCACAGCAGGGCGAACACGCTCCGGGAGCCCCCGGCCAGCCGCACCAGGGGGCTCCGCAGGTGCCTGAGGAACAGCAGCGCCGCCGCGCCGCTCGCGGAGCCCGCCAGGGCCGCCAGCGCCAGCAGCGCCACGGCCGCGGGGCTGCGCCACGCCAGGAAGCGCTCCCCGCGCTGCAGGCACCGAGTGCTGCGGGCCGGGGCCCACTGGTGCGGCGGGCACGGCGAGCAGCTGGGGCCGCCTGCGGAGAGAGCACAGAGAGAGCCTGGGGAGCACCCACAGCACAGAGACAGAGCCTGGGGAGCACCCACAGTGAGCACTCATAGCACAGAGAGAGCCTGGGGAGTACCCACAGCTGGGGCCGCCTGCGGAGAGAGCCCGTCAGTATACAGCAACGAGAGCCTGGTCAGTACACACAGCACAGAGAGAGCCTGGGGAGCACCCACAGCACAGAGAGAGAGCCTGGTCAGTACACACAGCACAGAGAGAGCCTGGGGAGCACCCACAGCACAGAGAGAGCCTGGGGAGCACCCACAGCCCTTGGGGACCACTGCCACCACTGCCAGGCCTGGTGAGCACCCACAGCCCTCAGGGATGTGCCACCACTGCCAGGCTTTGGGGTGGTCACACAGGATTAGGGAATGTTTCACCCCACAACCCTCAGAAACCAGTGCTACCACTACCAGTCTTTGGGGTGGTCACACAGGGATTAGGGGGTGGTTTGGGTGTTGTTCTGCCTGTTTTCAAGGTGTGTTGGATGTCCAAAGGTTTTCCTTTGGTTTTCCTGCTTTTCCACCCTCCTCCCTGTAGGATCCTTGTATTTCTTGCCTCTCTTTCCCTTCCCCAGCAATCCCAGAATTTTTCTCTTCTGCCATGCCCCCCAGAATTCCATCATACCCCTCTCTCCTACTTCTGCAGATAAAACACAAATGTTCTCATTCCTTCCCTCTGGGCCCAACAGTGTGGAGCAGAACGGGGGAACACCTCCATCCTGGCAGTGCTTATGGAGGAGAGCTCCCAGCTCATCATCGCTCAACCAGGAGATAGAATAATCCAGTTAAAGCCTTTAAATTCCCCAGGCCTCACCTGTGCTGCTCCAGAAGGTGTTTTCTGAGCAGTCTGTGCAGTCATAGCAGCAGAGGTTGAATCCTTTTACTCTTCTGAATTGTCCTGGCTGGCAGCGCCTGAAGCACTCGGACCTGGGCTCCTGGCAAAGGCAGGAGAGAACATCAGCCAGGCACCTCCAGGAGAACTGGAACTCCAGCAAATCAGAATGAACTGTGCTAGTTTTACCTTCTTATCTGGGGTGTGGAACTGGATCTGGGACTTCTGGATGTACAGGGACTGGTCATAGTCCCCCACGGGCAGGTAGGAGACGCTGCCGTCCCTCCAGGCCCAGAAGATGAGTTTGTACCCCGTGTTTGTGCCGTGGGATTGATCAAACCTGAAGCTCTGGCCGTTCACCTCGAAGGGGAAGGTGTTCATGAAGTGCAGCAGCTGGGCAGGAAATGAAACCAGAATCGATTTTGGTCCAGTTGTTGTGGTTTGGAGGGTGATAACTCTGCGAGCTGAAATCAGCCAAGATTGTGACAAAACCTCGGACCTTCCCTCACCTGCCAGGACCTGATGGGTGTTTTGGGACAGCTTTTGGAGGTGCAGCCCAGGGCTCTGTGCAGGGCATGGGCCACGCTGTACACGGCCACCTGCACGGGCTGCACCATGGTCACGGTCAGCATGGGCCAGATGTCCCCGAGGGTGACGCGGTCACACTGCTGGCAGCGCGCGTCCAGCCCCCCGGCGTCCAGCACCCCGCTCAGCTGCCGGGACTCCTGACAGAATTCCTCCTGCACCACGGAGCTGAAGAGCTCAGCCACGTACTCCTGGAAGCCAGGGACTGTCCCTGCCCTCATGACAAAGCCCAGCACTGTCCCCACGCTCTGGATGTCAGGGGTGGAGGCAGCGATGTCCGACAGCAGCCAGGCCTCGGTGCCAACCCACACCTTCTTCCCCAGCCCCATCCTGATGCTGTGCTCCAGCAGTGCCTGTGCTGGCAGGCTGTGAGCAAACAGCACCACAACATTAACCTTAGTGCTGTTAATTAACTTAATGATGTTTTCCAGCTGCCTCCTGGCGCTGGGCTCGGCCAGGTCCGCAGGGATGAGCCCCTCGAAGGCGATGCAGATGTTGCCAGCTCCAGCCATGCTGAGGAACAGAGCCTGGGCTCCCCGGCCATACTCATCATCACTGGCCACTGTGGCCACCCAGTTCCAGCCAAACTGGTTGAGCAGCAGCACCAGGGCCTCGGCCAGGTTCTTGTCCCCGGGCACGGTGCGGTAGAAGGACGGGAACAGCTCCGTGTTGCTCAGGCTCTCACTGCTGGCCCCGTAGCTCACCTGCACAGGGGCACAGGGGATGAGACAACATGGACGAGCCACGGTGCAGCTTCTCAGACCTCCAGAGCTCCAAGGCACCAGCTCTGGAGCTCTTAGGGCTCCTGCTTTGTCAGGTAATCTTCTAAATAAGCAAAGCAGCTAACAGGGTATTTATTACAGGTTATTTATTACAAAGCACATCTTATTACAAAGCACATCAGTCTCAGAAGGCAATGGCAAAGCAGTGGCAATAAGGGAATGGCTAAAAGCCCTGGCAAAAACCAAAAGCTAAAAGCACCAACTCTCCCCAATACCAACTCTTATATAGGATTTTCCCAACAAGCTAAGATGGAAGCTCAGATCACCACTCCTCAACCTATTAGAACTGTAGTTTCTCCACCACTCCTTAACCTATTAGAATCCTAATTTCTTAGCACACCAGGTTACATATAAGCTACTCATACAATCTATCTTGTTCTATCTAAAAAATGTCAGCAATATTCTTGCTATAGCTCTATTACGTCTAAGTCCTATCTACAACTGTGGGCCTGGAGCCTCTTGCTGAAGATATCAGGATGTTTTCAACCTTCATTAGGTGGAATCCAGACCTTTCACTTACTAAAAGCACTAGAGCTCCTACTAAAACTTACTGACTCAATTCTACTTTATGTGTGAGTGGCTTAATATACTTCAATCCATCCAAAGGCTTTAATTTTAATACACTTCAATCCATCCAAAGGCTTTAATTTTAATACACTTCAATCCATCCAAATGCTTTAATTTTAATATACTTCAGTCCATCCAAAGGCTTTAATTGAATCCCTGCACCTTGATTCCTCCTGAAGGATTCAGAGAATCCCCTAACTCACTCACTCCAACAGTCCAGGTCACTCACCTCTTTAATTCTTTAGTGTGATAATTGATACAAGATTTGTGTTGACCATAAAACTATTGGGGTTTGTATAAACCACAACGCTTAGGTCTGAAATGACGCGCGGCGCTAAAGAAAGGAAAATAATTGATTGACCCGCCAGCAGCAGGGGCAGCACAGGGAGGTTTTACCTGGGGGATGAGGAAGGAGCTGAAGAGCTTGGCGGTGAGCAGGCAGAGGTCGGAGCGGTGCGGGCCGATGACGGCGGTGACGCGGGGCCGGTACTCGCTGTAGTTGCGGCGCAGCGCGATGCGGGCGCTGCCGCCGCGGCTCAGGAACAGCAGGCTGGGCTGCAGCGCCGCCAGCGGCTCCAGGCACGTGTCCAGCATCTCGTAGCCCAGCCGCCTGCCCGGCAGCAGCCAGCTGCAGTTGTTGATCTGGTCGATGGCAAACCTCATGGCCAGAGCCCAGATCAGCCCGTCCGTGAATAACCTGGCCAGGGGGGGGGACAGCGGTTGTTATAAATGAGCGCATAAAAGATGGAATAACAATTTAAAAGATTTATTGGTTACAGAAGGCAAAAGCAAAATCAGCGCTGGGCGACAGAGGAGTCTCGTTCCACTAACTGTCGCACCCCACCCTCCTTAGTTTGTTCCTTTTAAGCTGTTCAGTTTTCGGGTTACGTGCTCCTCCTCCAGTTGCTAGGGGATCTTTTTCTGCCTTCTGGTGGTCAGGGGATGAGGGTGAGTAGTCTTCCTCAGCCACTGACTCCTTTCTTGGCACTTAATATGTGATTATGCAAGCAAAGCAGAACACATTCTGGCTTTTACTTTAAGGCCTATCGAGCAGAGCAAAACAATTAACAAGTTCTGGCAATATCTTTCTCAAGGTCTGTCAGAATTAACATCCTGGCCTCACAAGTCTTTGGCAATATTCCTTCAAGGTCTAAGGTCTGTCAGGCGAACAAAAGGCCCCTTATTTATTACAGCAGTGACAGCCTGGCACTGCTGCCCCTTGTCACCTTCCTGGGTTGGCCAAGCCAGACACTCGTGGCACTGCCAGCAGAACACCCCACTGCTGAGATATTTGCTCTGAGTGCAAGCACCTTCCCAATTTAATTCAGCAAAAATATCCCTGGAGCTTCCCAGGAGAAGGAAAAGCAGAGACCAGTTTAGCTGCGAGGGTCAAGATTTTGTGTCCTTCACCCCCGAAGCCAAAGATTCCCGCAGTGCTCGTTCAGGAGGTGATGGAGGTGTGGGGATTTCCCGGGATCTTCCTCCTTTCTGTACCCAGCACACCGAGCACGTTCCCTGCCCCAGCAGTGCCGGTTCACAGGCTGATTGTAATTGAAATGTAGGATTTTTCCTGGGATTTTTCCTCTGTACCCCAGCAGTGTCTCACCTCTCACAGCACAACTAGTTCATTTCCCCCTTTTCCCAGTTCATTTTCCCTTTTTTCCCTTTCCCATTTTTTTCTCCTTTTTTCCCTTTTTCCCTGCTTTCACCTCTCACATCAGAACTAGTTCATTTTCCCATTTTTCCCTTTTTTTTCCCCCTGCTCTCACCTCTCCCAGCAGAACCAGTTCATTTACCCTTTTTTCCCTTTTCCCCCTTTTTCTGCTCTTACCTCTCCCAGCAGACCCAGTTAATTTTCCCTTTACCCCCCTTTTTTCTCTTTTTCCCTGCTCTCACCTCTTACAGCAGAACCATTCATTTTCCCTTTCCCCCCGTTCACTTCCCCTTTTTCCCCTCTCACAGCAGAACCATTCATTTCCCCTTTTCCCCTTTCCTCCCTTTTTTTCCTTTTCCCCATTTTCCCTGCTCTCACCTCTCACAGCAGTTCCAGTTCATTTTCCCTTTTCCCAGTTAATTTTCCCTTTTTTCCCTTTAGTTCCCTTTTCCCCCCCCTTTTCCCCCTCTCACCTCTCACAGCAGTTCCAGTTTATTTTCCTATTTTTGCCAGTTTATTTTCCCATTTTTCCCAGTTCATTTTCCCTTTTTCCCTTTTTCCTCTCTCACAGCAGAACCATTCATTTCCCCTTTTTTCCTTTCCCCCCTTTTTTTCCTTTTCCCCATTTTCCCTGCTCTCACCTCTCACAGCAGTTCCAGTTCATTTTCCCTTTCCCCAGTTCATTTCCCCATTTTCCCCAGTTCATTTCCCCAGTTCATTTCCCATTTTCCCCAGTTCATTTCCCATTTTCCCCAGTTCATTTCCCCAGTTCATTTCCCATTTTCCCAGTTCATTTCCCCATTTTCCCCAGTTCATTTCCCCAGTTCATTTTCCCATTTTCCCCAGTTCATTTCCCCATTTTCCCCAATTCATTTCCCATTTTCCCCAGTTCATTTCACAATTTTCCCCAGTTCATTTCCCCATTTTTCCCAGTTCATTTCCCCATTTTCCCCATTTTCCCCAGTTCATTTCCCATTTCCCCAGTTCATTTCCCATTTCCCCAGTTCATTTCCCCATTTTCCCCAGTTCATTTCCCCATTTTCCCCAGTTCATTTCCCATTTTCCCCAGTTCATTTCCCCAGTTCATTTCCCCATTTTCCCCAGTTCATTTCCCATTTTCCCCAGTTCATTTCCCATTTTCCCCAGTTCATTTCCCATTTTCCCCAGTTCATTTCCCCAGTTCATTTCCCCATTTTTCCCAGTTCATTTCCCATTTCCCCAGTTCATTTCCCCATTTTCCCCAGTCCATTTCCCCAGTTCATTTCCCATTTTCCCCAGTTCATTTCCCATTTCCCCAGTCCATTTCCCCAGTTCATTTCCCATTTCCCCAGTTCATTTCCCAAGTTCATTTCCCATTTTCCCCAGTTCATTTCCCATTTTCCCCAGCTCATTTCCCCAGTTCATTTCCCATTTCCCCAGTTCATTTCCCCAGTCCATTTCCCATTTTCCCCAGTTCATTTCCCATTTCCCCAGTTCATTTCCCCAGTTCATTTCCCCATTTTCCCCAGTTCATTTCCCCAGTTCATTTCCCCAGTTCATTTCCCCAGTTCATTTCCCATTTTCCCCAGTTCATTTCCCCAGTTCATTTCCCATTTCCCCAGTTCATTTCCCCATTTTCCCCAGTTCATTTCCCCAGTTCATTTCCCATTTCCCCAGTTCATTTTCCCCAGTTCATTTCCCATTCCCCAGTTCATTTCCCCATTTTCCCCAGTTCATTTCCCCAGTCCATCCCATTCCCCCAGTTCATTTCCCATTTTCCCCAGTTCATTTCCCATTTCCCCAGTTCATTTTCCCAGTTCATTTCCCATTTCCCCAGTTCATTTCCCATTTTTCCCAGTTCATTTCCCCAGTTCATTTCCCATTTCCCCAGTCCATTTCCCATTTCCCCATTTTCCCCAGTCCATTTCCCCAGTCCATTTCCCATTTCCCCAGTTCATTTCCCCAGTTCATTTCCCATTTCCCCAGTTCATTTCCCCAGTTCATTTCCCCAGTTCATTTCCCATTTTCCCCAGTCCATTTCCCCATTTTCCCCAGTTCATTTCCCATTTCCCCAGTTCATTTCCCCAGTTCATTTCCCATTTCCCCAGTCCATTTCCCATTTCCCCAGCCCATTTTCCCCAGTCCATCCCCTTCCCCTCACCTCTCACAGCGCAGCAGGGTGGGCTCTGCCCTCTCTCTCAGGTTCACTGTCTCCTTCCCAAAGGGGAAGAGCCCCCCCAGGATGAAATCCCCATTCCTGCTGAACTGGGCTGAGAGGCAGGAGGGGCTCAGGGAGGCAGCACAGCCAAAGCTCAGGCACAGCCACAGCCCCTTCATTGTGGGGGAAAGGAGAGCAGGGAATCCAGCTCAGCCCTCTAAATACAGCTCAGAGGGGAGCAATTTGTTTAGTAAAATGCATTAAATTCATTTAGTGGGCAATAATCAAATACCCCCTGAGGGCACTTGGGTGCAAACCTCATCCTGATTTCCTTTACTCAGTGATTAAAGATTGATTTTACAAATAATTGTAAAAATAAAATATAAATAACATCATTATTGACATCACTGATTTACAAATTCATTGTCACAGCTGTGGAAATTTGGGCTCCTCTGGTGATAAAAACTCAGGTGTCTCACTCTGATTCTGGTAAAACACACAACAGTCATTTTTATTTATTTATTTTTTAAAATTTGAGGTCACCTCATGATGGAAATAACCAAATCTTGCTCAGGGCAAGGCAGGAATTTGCCTGGAGAAGCCATTCCTGGCTCACAGTTTGCTGAGCTCCCACCCAGCTGTACTGATCATTTTTTTGGAAGTTGTTACTGGCTGATCTATTTTTTTTCTCCTCACAGAGCTGAGACATTAATTTCACTTAAAAAAACTTAAATCCAAGTTCACAGCATGGCAATTTAGGTTTCATGACTGTATTTTTTTTTCTGTCCAGGGCTGGATTTTAGGACAGCTCTGAATAAAAAATTCAATTTCCTGCATTTTCTACTTTATCAGAAAACTGATACAGAGCCCTAAACACAGGAATTCTTCAGGGAAGCACCAGTTACAGCTGAGATTTCCAGGTATGTTCATACTGACATTTTTTAAATGATCCTTTACTGGATTATTTAAGAGTCAGCTTTAACTATAAAACTTATTTTTTAAAGTTCCTTTTCAATATTAATATTTATCTCCTAAGAGGAATAGTTAGAACGAGTGTGACAAGGGAAAAAAAAATATTTTTTTTGTGCTCATACCATCATTTTAATAGATTTAAACCCATTTTTTTTTCCTTGGCACACATCATTTAATTTAATTTCAAGCATTTCATTCACTGCAAAGTGAAATGAAACAGATTTTTTCAGGGAGTGAAAATCTGAGTTCATCAGTGTAAATCCCACAAAGGAAACTCCTCCAAACCTCATCATTCACACAATTTAATGTCCATGACTCCATCTCCATGAGGTAATTGTGATTCCCTGAATTTTTCAGGGTTACATTAGGCCAAAAAGAAACAATCAGCCTGTCAGAGCCTGTAGCATCCCCCTGTGTCCCTCCCTGTCACCCAGCCCCCCAAAATCTCCCCCAAAATCTCACCCAACCCCTCTGACATCCCCTGGCTCTGCCAGAGCCTCACAAAACAGTGATTTACAGTACAAGTGTGGATTTCCCTCCCAGAGGGGCAGAAAAATCCTTTTTGTAGGCATTTGACACATTCTTTAAAAAAAAATAAAATAAATAAACACACAAGACACAATTTGGAAACAAACAGCTCCAGGCTGGGCTGGACAGAGGGGATTGTGCAGCACAAATTCCAAAGTGCTGCACAAATCCCAAGTGCAAATTTGAGGATGCTCTGGCTGCTCCAGGAACATTTTCTCTTCCTTCAGCACCTTGAGGAGGCTGTGCCAGGGAAAGGAGATTTTTTTTTTCCTCCCAATGCATTCCTCAGGATTCAATTCTCCAGGTGAAACCCCCCAGGTGGGATTTTTGTACAAACCAAAGTGACCAGGTGAGCTCCTATAAATATAGAAATGTGTCCAGACACCACAGAGCCTTTTAAACAACAAAAAACAAATAATAAATCCCTTAGCAGCTCATCCTAAACCAGACTTTTTTTTTTTTTTGTAATCATAGAGCTCTATACACAAAGTATCAGATACAAAAAAAAACCAAAACAACATTTATAAAGTGAAGCATCCTGAATAGTTTGGCTGAACTCCTCAGCTCCAGGCTGAAAATAATGATGGGAGAAGGCAGAGAGCTGTGCTTGTGCAGAAATGGGATTGTCAGGGCAGGCTGAGCTCCTGAGTGATGCTGTTAAGAGGTTTTTTTTTTCCCCCAGTGCATTCAGTTCTCCAGGTGAAGCCCCCAGGTGGGATTTTTGTACAACCCAAAGTGGCCAGGTGAGCTCCCACAATACAGAAATGTGTTCAGGCACCACAGCTCAAATTTGTGCTGCCACAACTATTGCTGTAAATGCACAGAAGTTTGGCATGATAAAAAAAACATTTCAACCAAAAAAAAAAAAAAAAGAAAAAAAAAAAAGAAAAAAAAATCCTTAGCAGCTCATCTTATGTGAATAGAGCTCTACACAGAGAGTATCAGATGTAAAAAAAAAAACCAAAACAACAGTCCACATTTATAAAGTGAAGCATCCTGAATAGTCTGGCCAAACTCCTCAGCTCCAGGCTGAAAATAATGATGGCAGAAGGCAGAGAGCTGTGCTTGTGCAGAAATGGGATTGTCAGGGCAGGCTGAGCTCCTGAGTGATGCTGTAAAGAGTTGTTTTTTTTTTTCCCCCAGTGCATTCAGTTCTCCAGGTGGGATTTTGTACAACCCAAAGTGGCCAGGTGAGCTCCCACAATACAGAAATGTGTTCAGGCACCACAGCTCAAATTTGTGCTGCCACAACTATTGCTGTAAATGCACAGAAGTTTGCCTTGATAAAAAAAACATTTCAACCAAAAAAAAAAAAAAAAAAAAAAAAAAAAAAATTCCTTAGCAGCTCATCTTATGTGAATAGAGCTCTACACAGAGAGTATCAGATGTAAAAAAAAACCAAAACAACCGGTCCACGTTTATAAAGTGAAGCATCCTGAATAGTCTGGCCAAACTCCTCAGCTCCAGGCTGAACATAACAAGGGAGGCAGAAGGCAGAGAGCTGTGCTTGTGCAGAAATGGGGTTGTCAGGGCAGGTCGAGCAGCTGGTGGCGCTCGAAGAGCTCCTGGGTGATGCTGTAGACCTGGCTGATGTAGGGGATGGCCTCCCCCAGCACCGCCTCCGCCTCCTGGTTCGTGCCCACGTTCATGGTGCTCAGGAAGGCGTCGCGGGAGGGCAGCGCGCAGAACGCCACGGTGGCGGCCTTGCGGATCAGCCAGGGGTGGTGCTCGGCCAGGGAGGCGTTGTAGGCGTCGGTGCAGAGCACGGAGGTGCGCGGCTCCCCCGAGAGCAGCCCCTGCAGGAAGAGCTGCAGCCAGCGCAGGGCGCGGTGCAGCCGCAGCAGCGTCCGGCAGCCCGAGCCCGGCTGCGCCCGCAGCGCCGCCCGCCCCGCCGCCAGCTCCGCCCGCACCAGCGCCTGCACCGAGCGCACGCCCTGCCGGCTCCGCAGCTCCTCCAGCAGCGACACCTTGGCCGCCGCGTCCTTGCAGATGAAGGAGAAGACGGCGCCCAGGCTCTGCAGGAAGCTGCGGAAAGGAGGGGAGTGGAGAAGTGGATGAAAGGGGAGAGAGACTGGAAAGAGGTGAAAAGAGAACCCCAGAAACCATCTGAGGGTGAAAACAGAACCCCAAAAACCATCTGAGGGTGTAAAGAGAACCCCAAAAACCATCTGAGATGTGAAAAGAGAATCCCCAAAAATCCTCTGAGGGTGAAAAGAGAACCCCAAAAACCATCTGAGATGTGAAAAGAGAACCCTAAAAATCATCTGAGAGGTGAAAAGAGAATCCCCAAAAACCATCTGAGAGGTGAAAAGAGAATCCCCAAAAATCCTCTGAGGGTAAAAAGAGAATCCCCAAAAACCATCTGAGATGTGAAAAGAGAATCCCCAAACCACCCCAGGGGTGAAAAGAGACTATAAAACCATCTGAGGGTGAAAAGAGAACCCAGAAACTATCTGAGGGTGAAAAGAGAATCCCCAAACCACCCCAGAGGTGAAAAGAGAATGTAAAAACATCTGAGAGGTGAAAAGAGAACCCTAAAAACCATCTGAGGGTGAAAAGAGAATCCCCAAAAACCATCTGAGAGGTGAAAAGAGAATCCCCAAACCACCCCAGGGGTGAAAAGAGACTATAAAACCATCTGAGGGTGAAAAGAGAACCCAGAAACTATCTGAGGGTGAAAAGAGAATCCCCAAACCACCCCAGAGGTGAAAAGAGAATGTAAAAACATCTGAGAGGTGAAAAGAGTACCCAAAAACCATCTGAGGGTGAAAAGAGAACCCCAAAAACCATCTGAGAGGTGAAAAGAGAACCCTAAAAATCATCTGAGGGTGAAAAGAGAACCCCAAAAACCATCTGAGAGGTGAAAAGGGAACCCCTAAAAACCATCTGAGAGGTGAAAAGGGAACCCCCAAACCACCCCAGGGGTGAAAAAAGAATCCCCAGAAACCATTTGAGGGTGAAAAGAGAACCCCAAAAACCATCTGAGACGTGAAAAGAGAACCCTAAAAATCATCTGAGAGGTGAAAGAGAATCCCTAAAAATCCTCTGAGGGTGAAAAGAGAATCCCCAAACCACCCCAGGGGTGAAAAGAAAATGTAAAACTATCTGAGAGGCAAAAAGAGAACCCTAAAAACCATCTGAGGGTGAAAAGACAAGTCCCAAACCACCCCAGAGGTGAAAAAAGAATCCCCAGAAACCATCTGAGGGTGAAAAGAGAACCCCAAAAACCATCTGAGGGGCAAAAAGGGAACCCCTAAAAACCATCTGAGAGGTGAAAAGAGAACCCTAAGAATCATCTGAGAGGTGAAAAGAGAACCCTAAAAATCATCTGAGAGGTAAAAAGAGAACCCTAAAAATCATCTGAGAGGTGAAAAGAGAACCCTAAAAATCATCTGAGAGGTGAAAAGAGAACCCTAAAAATCATCTGAGGGGTGAAAAGAGAACCCTAAAAATCATCTGAGGGGTGAAAAGAGAACCCCAAAAACCATCTGAGAGGTGAAAAGAGAACCCCAAACCACCTCAGGGGTGAAAAGAGAATCCCCAAAAACTGTCTGAGGGTGAAAAGGGAAGCCCAAAAAAACCACCTGAGGGATGAAAACAGAACCCCAAAAACCATCATCAACTAACCCTGCCCTGTGCCAGTGAATCCATTCCCAAATTCCCACTCAACCCTGCCCCGTGCCAGTGAATCCATTCCCAAATTCCCATCCAACCCTGCCCTGTATTAGTGAATCCATTCCCAAAATCCCACCCAACCCTGCCCTGTATTAGTGAATCCATTCCCAAATTTCCACCCAACCCTGCCCTGTATTAGTGAATCCATTCCCAAATTCCCACCCAACCCAGCCCCGTGTCAGTGAATCCATTCCCAAAATCCCACCCAACCCTGCCCCGTGTCAGTGAATCCATTCCCAAATTCCCACCCAACCCAGCCCCGTGTCAGTGAATCCATTCCCAAAATCCCACCCAACCCTGCCCCGTGTCAGTGAATCCATTCCCAAATTCCCATCCAACCCAGCCCTGTGCCAGTGAATCCATTCCCAAATTCCCACCCAACCCTGTCCTGTCGGAGTCAATCCATTCCCAAAATCCCACCCAACCCTGCCCTGTGCCAGTGAATCCATTCCCAAATTCCCATCCAAACCTGCCCTGTATTAGTGAATCCATTCCCAAATTCCCACCTAACCCAGCCCCGTGTCAGTGAATCCATTCCCAAATTCCCACCCAACCCTGCCTTGTGTCAGTGAATCCATTCCCAAATTCCCATCCAAACCTGCCCCGTATTAGTGAATCCATTCCCAAAATCCCACCCAACCCTGCCCCGTGTCAGTGAATCCATTCCCAAATTCCCACCCAACCCAGCCCCGTGCCAGTGAATCCATTCCCAAATTCCCACCCAACCCTGCCTTGTGTCAGTGAATCCATTCCCAAATTCCCATCCAAACCTGCCCTGTATTAGTGAATCCATTCCCAAAATCCCACCCAACCCTGCCCTGTATTAGTGAATCCATTCCCAAATTCCCATCCAAACCTGCCCCGTATTAGTGAATCCATTCCCAAAATCCCACCCAACCCTGCCCCGTGTCAGTGAATCCATTCCCAAATTCCCACCCAACCCAGCCCCGTGCCAGTGAATCCATTCCCAAATTCCCACCCAACCCTGCCCTGTCGGAGTCAATCCATTCCCAAATTCCCACCCAACCCTGCCCTGTGTCAGTGAATCCATTCCCAAATTCCCACCCAAACCTGCCCTGTCAGAGCGAATCCATTCCCAAATTCCCACCCAACCCTGCCCTGTATTAGTGAATCCATTCCCAAAATCCCACCCAACCCTGCCTTGTGTCAGTGGATCCATTCCCAAAATCCCACCCAACCCTGTCCTGTCGGAGTCAATCCATTCCCAAAATCTCCATTTCAGAGTGATTCCATTCCCCTCTCTACCCCACCAGCTACTTTTAAATCATTCTTTCCTTCTCCTGGGAAGGGCCACAGCTCGTGGAAACGGTTAAACTCCTAAAAATACAACAACGCACAACCAGCCGCGGCCTAAAGCTCCGTGTGACGGGTCTCTGGAAGGTGACCGGGGTTTGTCCCTCACACCCCCCGTGCCGGTGCGAGGCCATGGCTGTCCTGTCCCCGGGAGGGAACCCCCGCTGGCTCACCGGATGAGGCCCCGCCAGCCGCTCAGGTACGGCTCCAGCAGCACCTCCTGCTGCTCCGTCACGCACCCGCGGAACGCGTCCAGAACCTCCCTCAGGCTGAACGCGGCGGGCGCCGCCATCGCTGCATCGCCGCCGCCTCTTCTTCCTCGTTCCGCATCCCGCCCCGCCGCCTCAGCCAATCAGCGCCGCGTCCGTCACCCGCCGCGAGGCGCCGGCCAATGGGCTTGGCGTGCGTCACTGAGGCTCGGCCAATGGGCTTCGCGTGCGTCACCGCGGCTCGGCCAATCCGCGCGCGGTCCGCGGGGCGGCGCAGGCGCGCAGGAGGCGCCGGGCGCTATGAGGGGCTGAGGGCCGGGCCTGGGTGAGTTCGCGCGGTTTTTGGTGGTTTTATTTAATTTTTCTGTGGTTTTGTGCTTTTTTTTTTGGCTATTTTTGTGTATCTCTACGTGCGTTTTCTCAGCTCTCAGCAGAGATAGTGGATATCGAAGCGATGGTTTCCCACAGGTTGTTGTTTATCCCCCGTGTTTCTGTCTCTCCTCAGGACGAAGTTTGGCCTCAGCTCGAGTCTTGGGCTAAATCCTGGGGAACAATTGAAATGGCGTCCGTAAAACCAGGAAAATCTTCTTTTCTTGTGCCGTTCTCGGATCTGCTTCGGGAGTAATTTTCCGTGCGAGTTTGGGACCTGGAGTGGGGTAAAAATGCCCGAGATCAAAGTCACTCCCTTGGGTAAGCGCAGCCTAAAACCGCCTTGAAATATAAAATCTGCAAAGATGTGGGGTTGGGAATTCGGGGATCATTCAGGGATAATGCAGGAGTAATTCGGGGATCATTCAGGGGTCATTCAGGAATATTTCGGGGATAATTCGGTTATAATTCAGGGATAATTCGGGATAATTCAGGAATAATTTACGGATAATTCGGGGATAATTCAGGGATAATTTGGGGATCATTCAGGGATAATTCAGGAATAATTGAGGGATAATTCAGGAATAATTCAGGGATTATTCAGGAATAATTCGGGAATAATTCGGGAATAATTGAGGGACAATTGAGGGATAATTCGGGGATAATTGAGGGATAATTCGGGGATAATTGAGGGATAATTCGGGGATAATTCAGGGATAATTCATGGATAATTCAGGAATAATTCGGGTGTTTTACTGATGTTTCCTGGTATTTTACTGATGTTTCCTGGTATTTTACTGATGTTTTCCTGGTGTTTTCCTGATGTTTTCCTGGTGTTTTCCTGGTGTTTTGCTGCTGTTTTCCTGGTGTTTTCCTGGTATTTTCCTGGTGTTTTCCTGGTGTTTTGCTGATGTTTTCCTGGTGTTTTCCTGGTGTTTTCCTGGTGTTTTGCTGGTGTTTCACTGGTGCCCAGGAGCTGGGCAGGACGTGGGCAGGAGCTGCATCCTGGTGTCCATTGCTGGCAAGAACGTGATGCTGGACTGTGGGATGCACATGGGCTACAACGATGATGTGAGTGTCCCTGGGCCAGCCCTCCTGTCCCCTCCTGTCCCCTCCTGTCCCCTCCTGTCCCATCATCATTCCTGATGGATTTCCTGCTCTCCCCTGGCTGCAGAGACGTTTCCCTGACTTCTCCTACATCACCCAGAACGGAAGGCTGACAGATTTCCTGGACTGTGTCATCATCAGGTGAGGCACCTTCCTTCTGCCACCTCTTTTTGTGCTGTCCCTGCACATCCCTCATATTTCAGCTGCTTTTTCCACATCCTGCAGAGCTTGAAAAGCCACCCAAGCTGAATTCTGTGCAACAATTGTGGGTTTGTTTTAAATTTTTCAGCCACTTCCACCTGGACCACTGTGGGGCTCTGCCCTATTTCAGTGAGATGGTTGGGTATGATGGCCCCATTTACATGACCCACCCCACCAAGGCCATCTGCCCCATCCTGCTGGAGGATTACAGAAAAATCACAGTGGACAAAAAAGGAGAAACCAACTTCTTCACCTCCCAGATGATCAAAGACTGCATGAAGAAGGTGGTGGCTGTGCACCTCCACCAGACTGTGCAGGTGACTTGGCTGGAGATTAAAAAAAAAAAAACCAATTTTAACTGAAAATATTGTGATTAATGAATGATTTTTGCTTTGGCAGGTGGATGAGGAGCTGGAGATCAAGGCTTACTATGCAGGGCACGTGCTGGGAGCTGCCATGTTCCAGATCAGGGTGGGCTGTGAGTCTGTGCTGTACACGGTGAGTTCCTGTCGTCCCCAGGGATTTCTGCTGCACTCCCTTTCCCTTCCCATTCCATCCTACCCCAAACACCTCCTCTCCAACCCCAAATCCCACCTTTTGTCCCCAAAAATCCCCTTCTCATCCCAGAATTCCCCCCTTTTATGCCAAAAATCCCCCCTTCTCATCCCAAAAATAAATCCCACCTTTTATCCTAAAAATAAATCCCCCCTTTTGTCCTAAAAATCCCACCTTTTATCCCAATAATAAATCCCACCTTTTATCCCAAAAATAAATCCCACCTTTTATCCTAAAAATCCCCCCTTCTCATCCCAAAAATAAATCCCACCTTTTATCCCAAAAAATCCCACCTTTTATGCCAAAAATACCCCCTTCTCATCCCAAAAATAAATCCCACCTTTTATCCTAAAAATCCCCCTTTTATCCCAATAATAAATCCCCCCTTTTATGCCAAAATTTCCCCCCTTTTATCCCAAAAATCCCCTTCCCATCCCAAAATTAAATCCCACCTTTTATCCCAAAATAAATCTCCCCTTTTATCCCAAAAATAAATCTCCCCTTTTATCCCAAAAATAAATCCCACCTTTTATCCTAAAAATCCCCCCCTTCTCATCCCAAAAATAAATCCCACCTTTTATCCCAAAAATTCCACCTTTTATCCTAAAAATACCCCCCTTCTCATCCCAAAAATAAATCCCCCCTTTTATGCCAAAAATTCCCCCCTTTTATCCCAAAAATCCCCTTCCCATCCCAAAATTAAATCCCACCTTTTATCCCAAAATAAATCTCCCCTTTTATCCCAAAAATAAATCTCCCCTTTTATCCCCAAAATAAATCCCCCCTTTTATCCCAAAAACAAATCCTACCTTTTATCCCAAAAATAAATCCCACCTTTTATCCCAAAAATAAACCCCACCTTTTATCCCAAAAATCCCCCTTTTATCCCAATAATAAATCCCCCCTTCTTATCCCAAAAATCCTCCCTTTCATCCCAAAAATTCCCTTCCCATCCCAAAAATAAATCCCACCTTTTATCCCAAAATAAATCCCACCTTTTATCCCAAAAACAAATCCCACCTTTTTTCCCAAAAATAAATACTACCTTTTATCCCAAAAATTCCACCTTTTATCCTAAAAATCCCCCCTTCTCATCCCAAAAATAAATCCCCCCTTTTATCCTAAAAATAAATCCCCCCTTTTGTCCTAAAAATACCCCCTTTTATCCCAAAAATAAACCCCACCTTTTATCCCAAAAATAAACCCCACCTTTTATCCCAAAAATAAATCCCACCTTTTATCCTAAAAATCCCCCCCTTCTCATCCCAAAAATAAATCCTCCCTTTTATCCCAAAAATAAATCCCCCCTTTTATCCCAAAAATAAATCCCCCCTTTTATCCCAAAAATAAATCCCACCTTTTATCCCAAAAATCCCCCTTTTTGTCCCAAAAATCTTCTCTCTCCTCAGGGTGATTATAACATGACACCAGACAGACACTTGGGGTGAGTGAAATCTGAATTTCTGTGAGTTCAAAGAAATAAATGTAAAAAAATAGAATAAAATTATACAATTAATATAAATAAATACGTTATGTTATATTATATTTTAAATTAAAATAAGTTATATACATAAATTAAAATTTTAAAATAAACAAACTTTAATTTATTTAATTTATTTTATTTTTGAAATTAAATGAACATTTTTAATTTTTTTTTTTTTTTTAAATTTAAAAGTATTTTGGAAGGCAGATTGAGTTTCAAACAGCCAGGAGCCATTTGCTGCTGGATTATGGGATGGAATTGTGTTTTTTATATAAAATTATATTATAATGTAAAAATTAAAATTAATTATAAAAATAAAATTTTAACAGTAATTAAATAAATTTTTATTTAAATAATTTATTTTATTATTAAAATTAAATTTAAAAATTTAATTTAATTGTTTTTTTAAATTATTTAAAACAATTTTGGAAGGCAGCTTGAGTTTCAAACAGCCAGGAGCCATTTGCTGCTGGATTATGGGATGGAATTATGTTTTTTATATAAAATTATATTAAATTGTAAAAATTAAAATTAATGATATAACTAATTTTAAAAATAATTAGATAATTGTTTTTTTTTTTAATTTGAAACAATTTTGGAAGGCAGCTTGAGTTTCCAGCAGCCAGGAAGCATTTGCTGCTGGATTATGGGATGGAATTGTATTTTTTATAAAAAATTATATTATATTATATTATATTATATTATATTATATTATATTATATTATATTATATTATATTATATTATATTATATTATATTATATTATATTATATTATATTATATTATATTATATTATATTATATTATATTATATTATATTATATTATATATATTTTTTATTTTTTTTTAATTTGAAACAATTTTGGAAGGCAGCTTGAGTTTCCAGCAGGCAGGAGCATTTGCTGCTGGAGTATGGGATGGAATTGGTTTTTGTATGTAAAATTATATTATATAATCTATATTATATAATATAATTTTACATTAAAAAAACCATTCCATATATATATATGTATATATGTGTATATATATATATATATATATACATATATATATATATTTATATTTATATATATATATATTTATATGTATATATATATATAGATATATTATGTAATATAATTTTACATAAAAAACCAATTCCATAAATATATATATATATTTTTTTTTTTTTAATTTTTTTTAATTTGAAACAATTTTGGAAGGCAGCTTGAGTTTCCAACAGCCAGGAGCCATTTGCTGCTGGATTATGGGATGGAATTGTGTTTTTTATGTAAAATTACATTTTTATATACATACATATATATATGTAAATATATATATATATAGATAGATATATATATATATATAATTTTTTTTTTTTTTTTTAATTTGAAATAATTTTGGGATGGAATTGAATTTTTTATGTAAAGTTTTTGCTGTGTATTATTTGATGGAATTGAGTTTTTATGTGAAGTTATTGCTGTGGATTATGGGATGGAATTGAGTTTTTTATGTAGTCACTGCTGTGTATTATGGGATGGAATTGTGGTTTTTATGTAAAGTCATTGCTGTGTATTATGGGATGGAATTATGGTTTTTATGTGAAGTCACTGCTGTGTATTATGGGATGGAATTGTGGTTTTATGTAAAGTTACTGCTGTGTATTATGGGATGGAATTGTGGTTTTTATGTAGTTATTGCTGTGTATTATGGGATGGAATTGTGTTTTCTGTAGTCATGCTGTGTATTATGGGATGGAATTGAGTTTTTCTGTAGTCATGCTGTGTATTATGGGATGGAATTGAGTTTTTTATGTAGTCATTGCTGTGTATTATGGGATGGAATTGTGGTTTTTATGTAAAGTCATTGCTGTGTATTATGGGATGGAATTGAGTTTTCTGTAGTCATTGCTGTGTATTATGGGATGGAATTGAGTTTTCTGTAGTCATGCTGTGTATTATGGGATGGCACTCTCCTGCAGGGCTGCCTGGGTTGACAAGTGCCGCCCTGACCTGCTGATCACCGAGTCCACCTACGCCACGACCATCAGGGACTCCAAGCGCTGCAGGGAGAGGGATTTCCTCAAGAAAGTGCATGAGACTGTGGAGAGGGGAGGCAAGGTGAGCAAACTGCTCTGATCTACTGCAGTCAGCAGGATCATTTCAAATAAAAATCAATTCAGTTCTCCTCGCTGCAGGGAGAGCTGTGCTCCCATTCCAAACTGAATTGAGAGGATAGCAGCAATTTGGTCAGGAATAATAATCAGAATTAAAGTAGCAGCCACATAAAATTAATTAAAATTAAAATTAAAATTAAAATTAAAATTAAAATTAAAATTAAAATTAAATAATAACCTAATAAAAGAATAGCCACATAAAATAATAATCTGATAAAAAATAGCCCCTTAAAAAAATAACCCCATAAAACGATAGAGACATAAAATAATAGAGACATAAAATAATATAAAATAATAGAGACATAAAATATTATAAAATAATATACATAAAATAATATAAAATAATAGAGACATAAAATATTATAAAATCATAGAGACATAAAATATTATAAAATCATAGAGACATAAAATAATAGAGACATAAAGTAATATAAAGTAATAGAGACTTAAAATAATAGAGACATAAAATAATAGGCACATAAAAATAGCCAAATAAAATAATAGAGACATAAAATAATAGGCACATAAAAATAGCCCCATAAAATAATAGAGACATAAAATAATATAAAATAATAGAGACATAAAGTAATATAAAGTAATAGAGACTTAAAATAATAGAGACATAAAATAATAGGCACATAAAAATAGCCAAATAAAATAATAGTCACACAAATAATAGCCCCATAAAATAATAGCCCCATAAAATAATAGCCCCATAAAAAATAGCCCCATAAAATAATAGAGACATAAAATAATAGGCACATAAAATAATAACCCCATAAAAAATAGTCCCATAAATAATAGAAATATAAAATAATAGCCACATAAAAATTGGGCACATAAAATAATAGCCCCATAAAAGAATAGCCAAATAAAAAAATAGCCCCATAAAAAATAGCCCCATAAAATAATAGAGACATAAAATAATAGCCCCATAAATAATAGAGACATAAAATAATAGGCACATAAAAAATAGCCAAATAAAATAATAGCCACATAAATAACAGACATAAAAAAATAGCCCTATAAAATAATAGGCACATAAAATAATAGGCACATTAAAAAATTGCCCCATAAAAAAATCTCCCCATAAAATAACATCCCCATAAAAAAATAGCCACATAAAAAAAAAGCCACATAAATAACAGACATAAAATAATAAACCCATAAAATAATAACCTCATCAAATAATCAAATTAATAATTAAAATAATAACCCCAGAAACTAATAGCCACATAAAATAATAACCACTCTGAATTCCTCCTCTTTTCCAGGTTCTCATCCCAGTTTTTGCCCTTGGACGTGCCCAGGAACTTTGTATTTTATTGGAAACTTTCTGGTGAGTGCAACTTTGGGTATTTTATTGGAAACTTTCTAATTAGTGCAGCTTTGAGTATTTTATTGGAAACTTTTTGGTGAGTGCAACTTTGAGTATTTTATCAAAAACTTTCTAATCAGTGCAGCTTTGAGTATTTTATCAGAAACTTTCTGGTGAGTGCAGCTTTGAGTATTTTATCAGAAACTTTCTAATTAGTGCAGCTTTGAGTATTTTATCAGAAATTTTCTGGTGAGTGCAGCTTTGGGTATTTTATCAGAAACTTTTTGGTGAGTGCAGCTTTGAGTATTTTATCAGAAACTTTCTGGTGAGTGCAGCCTGGGCTTGTCCCACCTGCTTTTTTTTGGGATCTTTGTGTCTGGTGAATGTTGAAAATATCTGTAGTGAGAAGGAGAAGGGCACTAAAACCTGCATGGGGGTTTAGCATTAAAATACTGATTTAACTCATGAAAATGGGGAAATAAACCCAAAAAAAAACAAACCTTGGGAGACTCCCCAGCTTTACAGATATCCAGGGTTTATTTGCCCCTCACAGGTCACTTCTTTTGCAGGGAAAGGATGAACCTGAAAGCTCCAATTTATTTTTCCACGGGGCTGACAGAGAAAGCAAATCATTATTACAAACTCTTCATCACCTGGACCAACCAGAAAATCAGGAAAACTTTTGTGCAGAGGAACATGTTTGAGTTCAAACACATCAAAGCTTTTGACAGAGCCTTTGCAGACAACCCAGGGCCCATGGTAGGTGAGGGACTGGGAGCAGTTTTTATTCCAGTGTGATCCCAAATTCTGGTAAAAATCACCCTGAGCATTCTCAATGCCATCAGTCCCACCCCAAAAATCACCCTGAGCATCCTCCACCCAAAAAATTCCAGCTAAAAAAATCACCCTGAGAATCTTCCACCCAAAAAATCCCATCCCAAAAATTATCCTGAGCATCCTCCACCCAAAAAATTCCAGCTAAAATATCATCCTGAGCATCCTCCACCCATCAATCCCACCCAAAAATTATTCTGAGAATCTTCCACCCATCAATCCCATCCCAAAAATCACCCTGAGCATCCTCCACCCATCAATCCCACCCCAAAAATCACCCTGAGCATTCTCCACCCAAAAAATTCCAGCTAAAAAATCATCCTGAGCATCCTCCACCTATCAATCCCACCCAAAAATTATCCTGAGCATCCTCCACCCATCAATCCCACCCCAAAAATCACCCTGAGCATTCTCAATGCCATCAGTCCCACCCCAAAAATTATCCTGAGCATCCTCCACCCAAAAAATTCCAGCTAAAAAAATCACCCTGAGAATCTTCCACCCGAAAAATCCCATCCCAAAAATCATCCTGAGCATCCTCCACCCATCAATCCCATCCCAAAAATTATCCTGAGAATCTTCCACCCATCAATCCCACCCAAAAATTATCCTGAGCATCCTCCACCCAAAAAATTCCAGCTAAAAAATCACCCTGAGCATCCTCCACCCATCAATCCCATCCCAAAAATTATCCTGAGCATCCTCCACCCATCAATCCCACCCAGAAATTATCCTGAGAATCTTCCACCCATCAATCCCAACCCAAAAATCACCCTGAGCATCCTCTACCCATCAATCCCACCCCAAAAATCACCCTGAGCATCCTCAATGCCATCAATCCCACCCCAAAAATCACCCTGAGCATCCTCCACCCAAAAAATTCCAGCTAAAAAAATCACCCTGAGAATCTTCCACCCATCAATCCCAACCCAAAAATTATCCTGAGCATTCTCCACCCATCAATCCCATCCCAAAAATTATCCTGAGCATCCTCCACCTAAAAAATCCCATCTAAAAATCATCCTGAGCATCCTCCACCCATCAATCCCACCCAGAAATTATCCTGAGAATCTTCCACCCATCAATCCCATCCCAAAAATCACCCTGAGCATCCTCTACCCATCAATCCCATCCCAAAAATCACCCTGAGCATTCTCAATGCCATTATCCCACCCCAAAAATTATTCTGAGCATCCTCCACATAAAAAATCCCAGATAAAAATCACCCTGAGCATCCTCCACCCATAAATCCCATCCCAAAAATCACCCTGAGCATTCTCCATCCCATAAATCCCACCTAAAACTCCCTCATCTATGTAAAAATTAAATTTCTTTCAGTTTTTATTTCATTAAAGTTGAAACACCTAGAAAAAAAATTAAAATTCTCCATTTTTATGTTTTCTACACAGCCTGAATCAAACCAGGATTTTTTTTTCCCCACACAATCTTTGATTGCTCCTTTAATTCTGCCTGGTTTATTTGATTCCACCAAAAAAGTAATAAAATTAATAAAATTTATTTCTTAAAAAAACACTTAGATTTTTCCATCAGACACAAATATTTCCTAAAGCAGGGAATATTTTTATTATTATTTTTTTATTAATTTTTTTTATTATTTTTTTATTAATTTTTTTATTATTTCCTGTGAATTTTGGACAAGATGGGAAGGAAATTAAAGAATAAAAATCTTGATTTGGTGATGAGTTTTGATGAATACTCTGCACCAATTTAGGATATTTATAAAAATCATGGAAAAAAAATGTGTTTTTACAGTAATTTATAACACATCTTTGATTTCCAGGTGGTGTTTGCAACCCCTGGAATGCTCCATGCAGGACAGTCCCTCCAAATCTTCAGGAAATGGGCAGGGAATGAGAAAAACATGGTAAGAAATTGAGTTTTTTGACTGATTTTTTATGATTATTTGGATGTTTAAATCCATGGAATTGTTGATTTTTCTGATTTTATTTTTTTTTCCCAGGTGATCATGCCTGGCTACTGTGTGCAGGGAACTGTGGGCCACAAAATCCTCAGTGGGCAGAGGAAGCTGGAGATGGAAGGAAGACAAATTGTGAGTTGGATTTTAAATTTTCAATTTCCAGCATTGAAAATACCTCAAAATAATCTTTGGATTTGGAGTTCCATTGGTTTGGTTTTTTTTTTTTTTTTTTTTTTTTTTTTGTGTTTTTTTTTTTCCCCTTTTGCTTTAGCAAAATTGAGTTTGGTTTTTTAATTCCCTTTTTGCTTTTGCAAAGCTGGGGTTGGGTTTTTTTTCCCCTTTTGTTTCAGCAAAACTGAGTTTGGGATTATTTCCTTTTTTGCTTTAGCAAATCTGTATTTGGGGTTTTTTCCCCTTTTGTTTTACTAAAGTTTGATTTTTCTTTTTTCTTCCTTTTGGCTTTAACAAAGCTGGGTTGGGTTTTTTTCCATTTTGCTTTGGCAAAACTGGGTTTGGTTTTTTTTTTCCTCTTTTCCTTTAACAAAACTGGCTTTGTTTTTATTTTTTCCTTTTTTTATTTAGCAAAACTGAGTTTGTTTTTTTTATTCTCTTTTGCTTTTACAAAGCTGGATTTGGGTTTTTTCCCATTTTGCTTTAGCAAAACTGGGTTTGGTTTTTTTTTTCCTCTTTTCCTTTAACAAAACTGGCTTTGTTTTTATTTTTTCCTTTTTTTATTTAGCAAAACTGAGTTTGTTTTTTTTAATTCTCTTTTGCTTTAGCAAAACTGGCTTTGTTTTTATTTTTTCCTTTTTTTATTTAGCAAAACTGAGTTTGTTTTTTTTATTCTCTTTTGCTAAAGCCGGATTTGGGTTTTTTTTCCCATTTTTGCTTTAGGTATTTTTTCCCCCATTGCATTAATTCCTGCCAAAAAACTTTGAGAACTTTTGCTCCTGCCATAAAACCTTTAGGACCACTTTATACTGTTTAATAACAATTCAATACATAAATTTTAAGCAAATTTGGATAACCCAACCCCAGCTGACCTTCAATATTTTTTTTTTTCACGCGACAAAATGACGCGATTTGAACCTTTGAGTTACAACTTTTTCTTGAGACAATTTTGATTTTCTCTTTGTTCCTTTGATGTAAACCCTGAATTTTTTGGTCATTTTTCTGCCCCAGCTGGAGGTGAAGATGCAGGTGGAGTACATGTCCTTCAGTGCCCACGCTGATGCCAAGGGCATCATGCAGCTGATCCGGCAGGCGGAGCCCAGGAACGTGCTGCTGGTGCACGGGGAGGCCAAGAAAATGGAATTCCTCAAGCAGAAAATCGAGCAGGAGTTCAGTAGGTATCACTGAGCCAGGAAAATGAACCCACAAACACCAGAGGTTTGTGGCCAAAAAAAACAGAGGAGTCGTTTTTTGCTTTATTCCAATAAAGGGAGAGGCCATGGGGCATTGCCCTGGGGTCTCTCAGATTTTTGGAGGACTCACCTCCCTTTTTATCCCAATTTCCCTCTCTCTGTCCCCATGGGCTGAGGTACCTGAGAGGCACAGACTTCCCAAATACCTGAGATTCCCCTCTAATGCACAACCCTCCCTTTAAATTTTAATCCTTACAGAATTCAAAGTTTTCCCCCATTTTCATCTTCCAAACCTGCAGTTTGTTTGTAAAGGCAAATCTCTTTTCCCATCCATCAATCTGGAATCCATCCCATTATTTCTTTTCTCTCTCAGTGCTGGTTTGATCCACAGCTGGTTTGTAAAGACAAATCCAAAATTCATCTCAGGAGGGAGGGGCAGCAAAGCTTGAAAATCACATTTTGATCCATTTTTGGTCCCTCAGCACAGGTGGGGTGGCATTTAAAGCTCCCCACAAAAAATGCCTGTAACACCTTAATCACCATTAATTAATTAAGCCCAGTTAATTACAATGACCCCTTTGGACATGAATTAGGAGTGTTTTCTATGGGATAGGAAGGAATGGCTTTAAAACTTGAAAATCACATTTTTGATCCATTTTTGATCCCTCAGCACAGTTGGGTGAGGTGGCATTTGTACCTTTCCTCAAGGAACTGATTAATCAGCATTAATTAATTAATTAATTAAGCCCAGTTAATTGCAGTGACCCCTTTGGACATGAATTACTTTCCATGGGAGAGGAAGGAATGGCATTACAACCTGTAAATCACATTTCTGATCCCTCAGCACAGTTAGGTGAGGTGGTAATTACATGTTCCCTCAAGAAACTGATTAATCAGCATTAATTAATTAATTAATTAAGCCCAGTTAATTGCAGTGACCCCTTTGGACATGAATTAGGACTGTTTTCTATGGGATAGGAAGGAATGGCTTTAAAACTTGAAAATCACATTTTTGATCCCTCAGCACAGTTAGGTGAGGTGGCATTTGTACCTTTCCTCAAGGAACTGATTAATCAGCATTAATTAATTAATTAATTAATTAAGCCCAGTTAATTGCAGTGACCCCTTTGGACATGAATTACTTCCCATGGGAGAGGAAGGATTGGAATTACAACCTGTAAATCACATTTCTGATCCCTCAGCACAATTAGGTGATGTGACATTGACATGTTCCCTCAAGAAACTGATTAATCAGCATTAATTAATTAATTAATTAAGCCCAGTTAATTACAATGACCCCTTTGGACATGAATTAGGATTGTTTTCTATGGGATAGGAAGGAATGGCTTTAAAACTTGAAAATCACATTTTTGATCCATTTTTGATCCCTCAGCACAGTTGGGTGAGGTGGCATTTGTACCTTTCCTCAAGGAACTGATTAATCAGCATTAATTAATTAATTAATTAATTAAGCCCAGTTAATTGCAGTGACCCCTTTGGACATGAATTACTTCCCATGGGAGAGGAAGGATTGGAATTACAACCTGTAAATCACATTTTTGATCCCTCAGCACAGTTGGGTGATGTGACATTTACACCTCCCCTCAAGGGAGTGATGCCTTTAAACCTTAATTAACACTAATTAAACCCAATTAATTGCTTTTTTTTTGCAGATGTCAGCTGCTTCATGCCAGCCAATGGAGAGACCACCACCATCCTCACCAACCCCTGCATCCCTGTGGACATCTCCCTGGGCCTCCTCAAGAGGGAAACTGCCATAGGTGACCTTTTAATATTATTTAATTGAATTAATATTAAATTAAATCCAATTAAGATTTAATATGTGTATTTAATAACATTTAAAAATCAATGTGCCCACCCTGTTTGTTGTGTTTCTAGCAGCTCAGTTTAGGAAAGCTGGGATTAATTTTATCAACTGAATATTAGAAAAATAAAATCTCATTTTTCTCATCAGGAAGTGCTCTGGGAAGAGAGGGGCATTATTAATAAATATTAATATTTATTACTAATTTTTTAATATTTATTATTATTTAAAATTTCCTTTTTAGCTGCCAAAATTTCTGAGAATGGTTAACTGCTATTGATGCATTGAATAGATAAGAAATGTGTAAAATTCCAATGCTGAAAGATAAGAAATGTGTAATTTCAATATCTGAAAAATAAGAAATGTGTAAAATTCCAATGTCTGAAAAATAAGAAATGTGTAATTTCAATGAAAGATAAGAAATGTGTAATTTCAATATCTGAAAAATAAGAAATGTGTAAAATTCCAATGTCTGAAAAATAAGAAATGTGCAATTCCAATGTCTGAAAGATAAGAAATGTGTAATTTCAATGTCTCAAAGATAAGAAATGTGTAATTTCAATGAAAGATAAGAAATGTGTAAAATTCCAATGTCTGAAAGATAAGAAATGTGTAATTTCAATGAAAGATAAGAAATGTGTAAAATTCCAATGCTGAAAGATAAGAAATGTGTAATTTCAATATCTGAAAAATAAGAATTGTGTAAAATTCCAATGCTGAAAAATAAGAAATGTGTAAAATTTCAATGTCTCAAAGATAAGAAAAGTGTAATTTCAATATCTGAAAAATAAGAAATGTATAAAATTCCAGTGTCTGAAAAATAAGAAATGTGTAATTTCAGTATCTCAAAGATAAGAAAAGTGTAATTTCAATATCTGAAAAATAAGAATTGTGTAAAATTCCAGTGTCTGCACCTGGGCAGGGTCTCAGAGCAGGTTGGGGTGAACACCCAGCCCCTGCTAATTTATGATTTCTTTTAAATTGATTTCTTTTAAATTGATTTCTTTTTAATTGATTTATTTTTAATTGATTTCTTTTTAATTGATATATTTTTTAATTGCTTTCTCTTGCTGCAGGTGCTGCCCCAGATGCCAAGAGGCCGAAGCTGATGCACGGCTCGTTGCTGATGAAGGACAATGTGAGTCCAGCCTGGGCTGCCTGGGTGGGTTTTGTGTCCTCTGGGTGTGTTTTGTGTCCTCTTGGTGATTTTTTTTGTGTCCTCTGGATGTTTTTTGTTCCTCTCAGGGTGATTTTGGTGTCCTTTCAGACTGTTCTTTTGCCCTCTCAGGGTGATTTTTGTGTCTTTTCAGGATGTTTTTTGTGTTCTCAGGGTGTTCTTCTGACCTCTGAGGCTGTTCTTTGTCTCCTCTGGATGGTTTTTTGTTCCTCTCAGGGGCTTTTGTTCCTCTGGGTGTGTTTTGTGTCTTCTTGGTGATTTTTTTTGTGTCCTCTGGATGGTTTTTGTTCCTCTCAGGGTGATTTTTGTCCTCTGGGTGTGTTTTCTGTCCTCTTGGTGATTTTTTTGTGTCCTCTGGATGGTTTTTGTTCCTCTCAGGGTGACTTTTGTGTCCTCTCAGGGTGTTTTGTGTTCTGAGGGTGTTTTTTTGTTCCCTCTGAGGCTGTTTTTTGTGTCCTCTGGATGTTTTTTTGTTCCTCTCAGGGTGATTTTTGTCCTCTCAGGGTGATTTTTGTGTCCTCTGAGGGTGATTTTTGTCCTTTCAGACTGTTCTTCTGCCCTCTGAGGCTGTTTTTTGGTGCCCTCTCAGATTGTTTTTTGTTCCTCTCAGATTGTTTTTTGTGTCCTCTGGGTGTGTTTTGTGTCCTCTTGGTGATTTTTTTTGTGTCCTCTGGATGGTTTTTGTTCCTCTCAGGGTGACTTTTGTGTCCTCTCAGGGTGTTTTGTGTTCTGAGGGTGTTTTTTTGTTCCCTCTGAGGCTGTTTTTTGTTTCCTCTGGGTGTTTTTTGTTCCTCTCAGGATGTTTTTTGTGTCCTTTCAGACTGTTCTTTTGCCCTCTCAGGGTGATTTTTGTGTCTTTTCAGGATGTTTTCTGTGTTCTCAGGGTGTTCTTCTGACCTCTGAGGCTGTTCTTTGTCTCCTCTGGATGTTTTCTGTTCCTCTCAGGGGCTTTTGTTCCTCTGGGTGTGTTTTGTGTCTTCTTGGTGATTTTTTTTGTGTCCTCTGGATGGTTTTTGTTCCTCTCAGGGTGATTTTTTTGTCCTCTGAGTGTGTTTTGTGTTCTCAGGGTATTCTTCTGCCCTCTGAGGCTGTTTTTTGTATCCTCTGGATGTTTTCTGTTCCTCTCAGGATGTTTTTTGGTGTCCTTTCAGGATGTTTTTTGTCCTCTCAGGGTGATTTTGGTGTCCTCTGGGTGTGTTTTCTGTCCTCTTGGTGATTTTTTTGTGTCCTCTGGATGGTTTTTGTTCCTCTCAGGGTGACTTTTGTGTCCTCTCAGGGTGTTTTGTGTTCTGAGGGTGTTTTTTTGTTCCCTCTGAGGGTGTTTTTTGGTGTCCTCTGGATGTTTTTTTGTTCCTCTCAGGGTGATTTTTGTGTCCTTTCAGACTGTTCTTTTGCCCTCTGAGGGTGTTTTTTGGTGTCCTCTCAGGATGTTTTTTGTGTTCTCAGGGTGTTCTTCTGCCCTCTGAGGGTGTTTTGTGTTCTCAGGGTGTTTTTTTTGTGCCCTCTTGTGTTTTTTTGTGCCCTCTGAGAGTGGTTTTTGTGTCTTCTGTATTTTGTGTCCTCTGAGGGTGTTTTGTGTCCTCTCAGGGTGTTTTTTTTGCCCTTTGAGGTTGGTTTTTGTGCCCTCTCAGGGTGTTTTTTGTCCTCTGAGGCTGTTTTCTGCCCTCTCAGGGTGTTTTTTATGTCCTCTGAGGCTGTTTTCTGCCCTCTCAGGGTGTTTTTTATCCTCTCAGGCTGTTTTCTGCCCTCTCAGGGTGTTTTTTATCCTCTGAGGTTGTTTTTTGGAACCCTCTGGAGCTGCTCCCATGTTTTAGGTGCCCAAATCACCATGAGCAGTTCTGCTTCCTCCCCAGGAATCTGCCTCATCTTCAACCTCACCTTTATTTTAAACATCCCTCCTCTCCTAGAGCTTAAACCACCTTCCAGAGCCCGACTTCATCATGTTAAATATTTATTGATCATTATTGAGTTGGATGTTTTGTCCCAGTCTCACAAACACACTCTGATGTTTCAGCCCCGAAATTCTCCTTTGCTCCCCTGACCCCAGGGCACCACAAAACTCCAAAAAAATCCCAGAATTACATCCCCACTGATTTTTTTTCTCTTTTTTTCTCATTCAGAGTTTCAGGCTGGTTTCCCCTGATCAGGCCCTGAAGGAGAGTGGGGTGAATTGTGCCCTCTGAGTTTTGTCCCAGTCTCACAAACACACTCTGATGTTTCAGCACAGAAATTCTCCTTTGCTCCCCTGACCCCAGGGCACCACAAAACTCCCAGAATTACATCCCCACTGATGTTTTTTCTCTTTTTTTTCCCATTCAGAGTTTCAGGCTGGTTTCCCCTGAGCAGGCCCTGAAGGAGAGTGGGGTGAATTGTGCCCTCTGAGTTTTGTCCCAGTCTCACAAACACACGGCGACGTTTCAGCACAGAAATTCTCCTTTGCTCCCCTGACCCCAGGGCAGCACAAAACTCCCAGAATTACATCCCCACTGATTTTTTTTTCTCTTTTTTTTTCTCATTCAGAGTTTCAGGCTGGTTTCCCCTGAGCAGGCTCTGAAGGAGCTGGGGCTGGCAGAGCACCAGCTGCGCTTCACCTGCCGCGTGCACATCCAGGACCCGCGCAAGGAGCACGAGACGGGGCTCAGGGTCTACAACCACCTCAAGGGGTGAGTTCTGCTGCCCTGCAGAAAAAAAAAAAAATTCACCAACACAGCTTTTACTCCAGAAAGCAGAAAAAATGATTTAGTGCAGCAGTGGGAAGGTTTTAACACTGGCTCGTTGGTCCAAGGAAGGTAAAAGTTTTCGTCAATTTGCTTTTACCAAAATGTCACATTTTTCATGGGAATCCCTCAGGTGTTACTGCAAGGAGCATTGAAAAAAGCCACCACAGGTTTACTCAGAAAGCAGAATTAGTGATTTATTGCAGGAGTAGGAATATCTTTATAGATTGGCTCATTGAGCTGAGGGTAGAATTGGTTGGTCCAAGGAAGAAAACACTTCTTGTAAAGATGCTTTTACCAAAATATCACATTCTTCATGGGAATCCCTCAGGTGTTGCACTGAGAAAATCTAGCAACACAGGTATATTCAGAAAGTAGAAGCAATTATTTATGGCAGGAGTAGAATCATTTTTATAGATTGGCTCATTGAATTAAGGATGGAATAAATTCCTTGATCCAAGGAAGGTAAAACTTCTTGTGTTGCCTTAAAAACATGTTTTGTGGTGTCTTAAAAAGAAAATTTTGATTTTACCAAAATTACCAAAAAGCAGAAGAAATTGTTTATTGCAGGAGTGGGAACATTTTTATAGATTGGCTCATTGAGCTAAGGATAGAATTAATCTCATTGTTCCAAGGAGGGTAAAATCAAAATATCACATTGTCCTGGTTTGAAGGACAGGTGTCTGCCAATAAAGGCAGGAGCTTCTCTTTGAAATGGAGAGTGTAAACCCCCTCCCTCCAAATTATTGTAATTTTGGAATTAAGGGGCTCTCAGGCAAAGAGATGGGAATTAGGAATAACAGTTCTTTACTAGGAAAATTCAAATAGCAATGCAGTATTACACAGAACAATCCCAGCCCTGCCAGAGTCAGAATCCAAGCTGACACCCGTCAGTCAGTCAGGGTGTTGGCACAGTCCCATTCAATGGTGGCTGCATCCTCCTGCAGGGGCAGATGTGGTTCAGCTGGAGCAGTGCTCCTGGAGAAGGTGCAGTTTCCTCTGAAGCTCCAGGGATGATGTGGAAAGGTCTGGCTTTCCTCTGGGATCCAGTGGAAAGAAGGTTCCTTGGTGTCCCAAATCTCAGTTTTTATCTGGGTAGGAAAGGCTTGGCTGCTCCCCTGGCTGGAGCATCTCCCAGTGGGATGATGGAATTTTATCAGTCATGCCCTGGGACTCAGTGGCCATGAACAGGAGATATCTCCTGGAGGGAGGATGGGCTGTGGGAAGATAAAGATGATTGCCCAGCTGGTTTAGAGATGGCCCATGAGCAGATAATGTGTGCCAGGAGATCAGGGGCACTGCCCCAGCAGGTGGGACAGAATTCACATTTCTGGCCACATCAGCCCAACACACCCATTCTTCATGGGAATCCCTCAGGTGCTGCTGTAGGGAGCAGTGACAAAATCCAGCAGCCCAAGATTTACTGAGGAAGCAGCCAGGAGAGGAAATGAGGCTGGGATTGGGTGGGTGAGGCAGGCTGGTCCCAGTAACCAGGCTGGTCCCAGGGCTGGTCCCAGTAACCAGGCTGGTCCCAGTAACCAGGCTGGTCCCAGCTAACCAGGCTGTCCCAGTAACCAGGCTGTCCCAGTAACCAGGCTGGTCCCAGCTAAGGCACCAGGCTGGTCCCAGTAACCAGGCTGTCCCAGTAACCAGGCTGTCCCAGTAACCAGGCTGGTCCCAGCTAACCAGCTAACCCAGCTAACCAGGCTGTCCCAGTAACCAGGCTGTCCCAGTAACCAGGCTGGTCCCAGTAACCAGACTGTCCCAGTAACCAGGCTGTCCCAGTAACCAGGCTGGTCCCAGCTAACCAGCTAACCCAGCTAACCAGGCTGTCCCAGTAACCAGGCTGTCCCAGTAACCAGGCTGGTCCCAGCTAACCAGGCTGGTCCCAGTAACCAGACTGTCCCAGTAACCAGGCTGTCCCAGTAACCAGGCTGGTCCCAGCTAACCAGGCTGGTCCCAGTAACCAGGCTGGTCCCAGCTAACCAGGCTGTCCCAGTAACCAGGCTGTCCCAGCTAACCAGGCTGTCCCAGTAACCAGGCTGGTCCCAGCTAACCAGGCTGGCCCAGTAACCAGGCTGGTCCCAGTAACCAGGCTGGTCCCAGCTAACCAGCTAACCCAGCTAACCAGGCTGGTCCCAGTAACCAGGCTGTCCCAGCTAACCAGGCTGGTCCCAGTAACCAGGCTGGTCCCAGCTAACCAGGCTGGTCCCAGTAACCAGGCTGTCCCAGCTAACCAGGCTGTCCCAGCTAACCAGGCTGGTCCCAGTAACCAGGCTGGTCCCAGCTAACCAGGCTGGTCCCAGTAACCAGGCTGGTCCCAGTAACCAGGCTGGTCCCAGCTAACCAGCTAACCCAGCTAACCAGGCTGGTCCCAGTAACCAGGCTGTCCCAGCTAACCAGGCTGGTCCCAGTAACCAGGCTGGTCCCAGCTAACCAGGCTGGTCCCAGTAACCAGGCTGTCCCAGCTAACCAGGCTGTCCCAGCTAACCAGGCTGGTCCCAGTAACCAGGCTGGTCCCAGCTAACCAGGCTGGTCCCAGTAACCAGGCTGGTCCCAGTAACCAGGCTGGTCCCAGCTAACCAGCTAACCCAGCTAACCAGGCTGGTCCCAGTAACCAGGCTGTCCCAGCTAACCAGGCTGGTCCCAGTAACCAGGCTGTCCCAGCTAACCAGGCTGTCCCAGCTAACCAGGCTGGTCCCAGTAACCAGGCTGTCCCAGCTAACCAGGCTGGTCCCAGCTAACCAGGCTGGTCACAGTAACCAGGCTGTCCCAGTAACCAGGCTGTCCCAGTAACCAGGCTGGTCCCAGTAACCAGGCTGGTCCCAGCTAACCAGGCTGTCCCAGCTAACCAGGCTGGTCCCAGCTAACCAGGCTGGTCCCAGTAACCAGGCTGGTCCCAGCTAACCAGGCTGGTCCCAGTAACCAGGCTGGTCCCAGTAACCAGGCTGGTCCCAGCTAACCAGGCTGGTCCCAGTAACCAGGCTGGTCCCAGTAACCAGGCTGGTCCCAGCTAACCAGCTAACCCAGCTAACCAGGCTGGTCCCAGTAACCAGCTAACCAGCTAACCCTGCAGGATCCTGAAGGATTACTCGGTGCAGCACCTCCCCGACGGCTCCATCACCGTGGAGTCCATCCTGATCCAGGCCACGGCGCACCACGAGGAGCAGGGCACCAAGGTGCTGCTGGTCTCCTGGACTTACCAGGTGGGGTTCCCTTGGCCACCTCATTCCTGACTCTCACCTGCATTCCTGACTCTCACCTGCATTCCTGACTCATGTCCACCTGCATTCCTGACTCATGTTCACCTGCTTTTCTGAGTCATGTCCACCTGCATTCCTGACTCTCACCTGCATTCCTGACTCTCACCTGCATTCCTGACTCTCACCTGCATTCCTGATTCTCACCTGCACTCCTGACTCTCACCTGCATTCCTGACTCTCACCTGCATTCCTGATTCTCACCTGCATTCCTGACTCTCACCTGCATTCCTGATTCTCACCTGCACTCCTGACTCTCACCTGCATTCCTGACTCTCACCTGCATTCCTGACTCTCACCTGCATTCCTGACTCTCACCTGCATTCCTGACTCTCACCTGCATTCCTGATTCTCACCTGCATTCCTGACTCTCACCTGCACTCCTGACTCTCACCTGCATTCCTGACTCTCACCTGCATCCCTGACTCTCACCTGCATTCCTGACTCTCACCTGCATCCCTGACTCTCACCTGCATTCCTGACTCTCACCTGCATTCCTGACTCTCACCTGCATCCCTGACTCTCACCTGCATTCCTGATTCTCACCTGCATTCCTGACTCATGTCCACCTGCATTCCTGATTTTCCACTTACATTTCCACTTATATTTCCATTTATTTCCACTTACATTTCCACTTATTTCCATTTTCTTACTTATTTCCACTGTTATTTATTTCATTTCCACTGTTACTTCATTTCCACTGTTACTTTTTTCCACTCATTTATTTATTTCCACTCATTTATTTATTTCCACTTATTTCCACTTATTTATTTCTACTTATTTATTTCCACTTATTTATATTTCCACTTGTTTATTTATTTCTACTTGTTTTTCCACTTATTTATTTATTTCCACTTCTTTATTTCCACTTCTTTATTTCCACTCACTTATTTATTTCCACTTATTTATTTATTTCCACTTCTTTATTTCCACTATTTATTTCCACTTATTTACTTATTTCCATTTATTTATTTCCACTTATTTATTTCCATTTATTTATTTATCTCCACTTACTTATTTATTTCCACTTATTTATTTTCACTTACTTATTTCTACTTATTTATTTCTACCTATTTGTTTTCACTTATTTATTTCCACTTATACTTATTTCCACTCATTTATTGCCACTTATTTATTGCCACCTTTCTGCTTCTTCTTTCCACTTATTTATTTCTACTTCCATTTCCACATTTATTTCCACTTATATTTCCACTTATATTTATTTCCACTCATATTTATTTCCACTTATATTTATTTCCAATCATATTTACTTCCACTTATATTTATTTCCACTTATATTTATTTCCACTTACTTATATTTAGTTCCACTTATATTTATTTCCACTTATATTTATTTAGTTCCACTCATATTTACTTCCACTTATAGTTCCACTTTTTATTTCCACTCATTTATTTCCACTCACTCATTTCCACTCATTTCAGTTCTGTGTTTTCTCTGCTGAGTATTTAATGTTGTGTTCCTTGGAAAATTTAAAACAAGTGAAGGATTATTTCTGACCTCAATATTAATTTATTTAACATTCATCCCACCATCCTCACTTTTAAACTCTTTCTTGACAGCAAGGAAATGCCAAGCAAGAAAATCAATTTATTCTTTGATTTTCCTCAGAGGAAACCCCTTTGAGCCACCAAAATTCTGTAAGACCAGAACTGAATTTGTGATTATTCCACTTTTTAAACACAGCTCACATTAGATTTTGCAAATCCAGGAATTTCCTGCCCCAGATTTTGCTCTCAGCCATTTTTTTGTCCTTTCAGGATGAAGAGCTGGGCAGTTTTCTCACCTCCCTGCTGAAGAAGGGGCTGCCCCAGGGCCCCCCCTGAGAGCACACCCAGCCCAGGGGCAGCTTCTAGTTTGTTGGTTTTTTTGCTTTTATTTTGGTTTTTTTTGTTCTTTTATTTTGGTTTTTTTTTTGCTTTAATTTTGGTTTTATTTTGCTTTTATTTTGGTTTTTTTTTACTTTTATTTTAGTTTTATTTTGGGTTTTTTTGCTTTTATTTTGCTTTAATTTTGCTTTTATTTTGCTTTAATTTTGCTTTTATTTTGGTTTTTTTTTGCTTTAATTTTGCTTTTATTTTGCTTTTTTTTTGCTTTTTTTTTGCTTTTATTTTACTTTTTTTTTTGCTTTAATTTTGCTTTTATTTTGCTTTTATTTTGGTTTTTTTTTTTGCTTTTATTTTGGTTTTTATTTTGCTTTTAGTTTTATTTTTGTTTTATTTTGCTTTTTTTTTGCTTTTATTTTGCTTTTAATTTGCTTTTATTTTAGTTTTATTTTGCTTTTATTTTGCTTTTATTTTGCTTTAATTTTGCTTTTATTTTGGGATTGTTTTTTGCTTTTATTTTGGTTTTTTTTTGCTTTTATTTCGCTTTTTTTTTGCTTTAATTTTGCTTTTATTTTAGTTTTATTTTGCTTTTATTTTGTTTATTTTGTTTTTATTTTGCTTTTATTTTAGTTTTATTTTGCTTTTATTTTATTTTGTTTTTATTTTGCTTTTATTTTAGTTTTATTTTGCTTTTTTTTTGCTTTAATTTTGCTTTTATTTTGCTTTTATTTTGCTTTTATTTTAGTTTTTTTTGCTTTTATTTTAGTTTTATTTTGCTTTTATTTTGTTTATTTTGTTTTTATTTTGCTTTTATTTTAGTTTTATTTTGCTTTTATTTTGGTTTTTTTTTGCTTTTATTTTGCTTTTATTTTGGTTTTTTTTTGCTTTTATTTTGCTTTTATTTTAGTTTTATTTTGTTTTTATTTTGCTTTTAGTTTTATTTTGCTTTTATTTTGTTTATTTTGTTTTATTTTGGTTTTATTTTGCTTTTATTTTACTTTTATTTTACTTTTATTTTGCTTTTATTTTGGGTTTTATTTGCTTTTATTTTGTTTTTTTTGCTTTAATTTTGCTTTTATTTTAGTTTTATTTTATTTACACTGTCAATGCTTTTTTCTACTCAGTTTTAATAAAAAAAAATTCCAATATTTCTCCAATTCCTGCAGCAAAAAAAATTTTCCCTTGGAAAATCCTGTCCAGGAAATCAAGAACCTGTTTGGAAACAGAGCTGAGGATAAATTTTGTGTTTTTATACATTAAAATAAAAATTATTCAGTGTTCTGCCTGAAATAATTAAAATTCAAAGTATAAAAGCAGCAAAATTGATTTAATTCCCCTTCATTCCTTCAGAGCCAAGGAGATTCCAACTCGTATTTTTATTCCACTCAAAATACAAAAAAAAAACCCAAAAAATCCACCCCCAAAAATAGAAAAATCCCACAAAAAAGACAAAAATTCCACCCAAAAATCCACCCCAAAAATCCAAAAATCTTCCAATAAAATATAAAAATCCCACCCAAAATACAAAAATCCATCCCAAAAATCCCACCCCAAAAATCCAAAAATCTGCCAATAAAATATAAGAATCCTCCCCTAAAAATACAAAAATCCACCCCAAAAATTCCAAAAATCCCACCCAAAAATACAAAAATCTTCCAATAACATATAAAAATCCCACCCAAAATAGAAAAATTCCACCCAAAAATACCAAAAATCCCAAAAAATAGAAAAATCCCACCCAAAATACAAAAATCCACCCCAAAAATGACCCCTAAAATTATAAAAATCCCACCCACAAAAATACAAAAATCCCACAAAAAATACAAAAATTCCCCCCAAAAATCCACCCCAAAAATCAAAAAATCTCCCAATAAAATCCAAAAATCCCACCCAAAATACCAAAATCCCACCCAAAATACAAAAATCCACCCCAAAAATATAAAATCTCACCTAAAAATACAAAAATCCCACCCAAAATATAAAATTCCCACCCAAAATACAAAAATCCACCTCAAAAATACAAAAATCTCACCCAAAATACCAAAATCCCACCCAAAAATAGAAAAATTCCACCCAAAAATAATGTCACCCAAAAATCCCACCCAAAATACAAAAATCCCATCCAAAAATACAAGAATCCCACCCAAAATAGAAAAAATCCCACCCAAAAAATCCAAAAATCTCCCAATAAAATAAAAAAATCCATCCCAAAATCCCACCCAAAAATACAAAAATGCTATCCAAAAAATAGAAAAATCTCACCCAAAAATACAAAAATCCCATCCAAAAATAGAAAAATCCCACCCAAAATTACAAAAATCCCCCCAAAATACCAAAATCCCACCCAAAAATCCACCCCAAAAATCCCAAAAAATCCCAAAATCTCCCAATAAAATATAAAAATCCCACCCAAAATACAAAAATCCATCCCAAAAATCCCACCCCAAAAATCCAAAAATCTGCCAATAAAATATAAAAATCTCACCCAAAAATAAAAAAATCCCACCCAAAATATAAAATTCTCCCCCAAAAATTCCAAAATTCCCCAAATCCCTGGGAAAGGTGACAAGGCCACAGAGCTGGGGATGAAACCAAAATATTCAAAAAACCTCAAAATATAAAACCCATCAAAATATTAAAAATAAAAAAAATATTAAAAGCACCAAAATATAAAAAAAAAATAAAATTAAAAGCACCCAAGCCCCATCACCAAATAAAAAACCCCAAAATATAAAAACCATCAAAATATAAAAAAAAATTAAAATATTCAAAGCACCAAAATATCAAAAATAAAAAATATTAAAAGCACCAAAATATTAAAAAAAAATAAAATTAAAAGCACCCAAAATATAAAAAAAAATAAAATTAAAAGCACCCAAGCTCCATCACCAAAATATGAAAAAACCTCAAAATATCAAAGCCACCAAAATATCAAAAACAAAAAAAAATATTAAAAGCACCAAAATATCAAAATCACCAAAATAGCAAAAATTTAAAAAATTAAAAGTACCAAAATATCAAAAATAAAAAAAAATCAAAACCACCAAAATATCAAAAACATCAAAATATAAAAAAAAAAATTCAAAGTACCAAAATATCAAAAATAAAAAAAAATCAAAACCACCAAAATATCAAAAACATCAAAATATAAAAAAAAAAATTCAAAGTACCAAAATATCAAAAATAAAAAAATATCAAAAATATCAAAATATCAAAACCATCAAAATATCAAAACCACCAAAATAGCAAAAATTAAAAAAAAAAAATCAAAAGCACCAAAATAGCAAAAACATCAAAATATAAAAAAAAATAAAATTAAAAGCATCAAAATACCAAAAATAAAAAAATATTAAAAGCATCAAAATATCAAAAACAAAAAAAAAGCACCAAAATATCAAAAATAAAAATATTAAAAGCACCAAAATATCAAAAATTAAAAAAAAAATTAAAATCACCCAAGCCCCATCCCCAAAATATTAAAAAATACCCAAATTATAAAAAAAAAATAAAAAACACCAAAATATCAAAAATAAAAAAAAATTAGAAGCACCCGAGTCCCATCACCAAAATATTAAAAAATACCCAAATTATAAAAAAAAATAAAAATTAAAAACACCAAAATATCAAAAATTAAAAAAAAAAAATTAAAAGCACCCAGCCCTTTCCTTCCTCCTCAAGAAGAGAACAGCACAAAAATAAATTTATTTTATTTTATTTTTTTTTTAATTAGTTTTTATTTTTTTTGCTCCTGCATCCACAGTCACTGTTTGGTTTTTTTTTTTCTTTTTTTTTTTTTATTTATTGAGGTAATTTGACCAATTTTCCATTTTCAGCTGAGAGCAGAAAGTTCCTCTTCTGGGATGGCCAAATCTGGGAGGGGAGAAAGGGAAAGTTGATTAGGAAATTAAATGGATTGAAATTCCCATTTTTGGGAAAATTCCAGGCTGGAAACACAAATTAAATTAGAAAATTCAAAATCCCTGTGCTGGAATTATTCCCTGAGGGAATAAAAATGATGGAGGCAGAAAAATTCCCATTTTTGGGGGAAATTCCTGGCTGGAAATTAAATTGGAAAATCCCCAAATCCCTTTGCTGGAATTATTCCCTGAGAGGATAAAAATGATGGATGCAGAAAAATTCCAAATTTTGGGGGGAAATTCCTGGTTGGAAACAGAAATTAAATTGGAAAATTCCAGATTTTCTGTGCTGGAATTATTCCCTGAGGGAATAAAAATGATGGAGGCACAAAAATTTTCATTTTTCATGGAAATTTCTGGTTGGAAACAGAAATTAAATTGGAAAATTCCAAATCCCTGTACTGGAATTATTCCTTGAGAGAATAAAAATGATGGAGGCAGAAAAATTCCAAATTTTTGGGGGAATTCCAGGCTGGAAACAGAAATTAAATTGGGAAATTCCAGATTTTCTGTGCTGGAATTTTTCCCTGAGAGGATAAAGATGATGGAGGCAGAAAAATTCCCATTTTTCATGGAAATTTCTGGCTGGAAACACAAAAATCTTGGTTGGTAACAGAAATTAAATTAGAAAATTCAAAATCCCTGTGCTGGAGTTATTCCCTGAGGGAATAAAAATGATGGAGGCAGAAAAATTCTCATTTTTCATGGAAATTCCTGGTTGGAAACAGAAATTAAATTGGAAAATCCCCAAATCCCTTTGCTGGAATTATTGCCTGAGGGAATAAAGATGATGTAGGCACAAAAATTCCAAATTTTTGGGGGAAATTCCTGGTTGGAAACACAAAATTCCTGGTTTGAAACAGAAATTAAATTGGAAAATTTCAGATTTTCTGTGCTGGAATTATTCCCTGAGGGAATAAAGATGATGGAGGCACAAAAATTCCCATTTTTCATGGAAATTTCTGGCTGGAAACACAAAATTCCTGGCTGGAAACACAAATTAAATTGGAAAATCCCCAACTCCCTTTGCTGGAATTATTGCCTGAGAGAATAAAAATGATGGAGGCAGAAAAATTCCCATTTTTCATGGAAATTTCTGGTTGGAAACACAAATTAAATTGGAAAATCCCCAAATCCCTTTGCTGGAATTATTCCCTGAGGGAATAAAGATGATGGAGTCACAAAAATTCCCATTTTTGGGGGAAATTCCAGGCTGGAAACACAAATTAAATTGGAAAATTTCAGATTTTCTGTGCTGGAATTATTCCTTGAGAGAATAAAAATGATGGAGGCACAAAAATTCCAAATTTTTGGGTGAAATTTCTGGTTGGAAACACAAAAATCCTGGTTGGAAACACAAATTAAATTGGAAAATCCCCAAATCCCTTTGCTGGAATTATTGCCTGAGAGAATAAAAATTATGAAAACAGAAAAATTCCAATTTTTGGGGGGAATTCCAGGCTGGAAACAGAAATTAAATTGGAAAATCCCAAAATCCTGTGCTGGAATTATTCCTTGAGAGAATAAAAATGATGGAGGCACAAAAATTCCTAATTTTTGGGGGAAATTCCTGGTTGGAAACACAAAATTCCTGGTTGGAAACACAAATTAAATTGGAAAATTTCAGATTTTCTGTGCTGGAATTATTCCCTGAGAGAATAAAAATGATGGAGGCAGAAAAATTCTCATTTTTCATGGAAATTTCTGGTTGGAAACAGAAATTAAATTGGAAAATCCCCAAATCCCTTTGCTGGAATTATTCCCTGAGAGAATAAAAATGATGGAGGCAGAAAAATTCCCATTTTTGGGGGAAATTCCTGGCTGGAAACACAAATTAAATTGGAAAATCCCCAAATCCCTGTGCTGGAATTATTCCTTGAGAGGATAAAGATGATGGAGGCAGAAAAATTCCAAATTTTTGGGGGAAATTCCTGGTTGGAAACACAAAATTCCTGGTTTGAAACAGAAATTAAATTGGAAAATTTCAGATTTTCTGTGCTGGAATTATTCCCTGAGAGAATAAAAATTATGGAGGCAGAAAAATTCCCATTTTTGGGGGAATTCCAGGTTGGAAACAGAAATTAAATTGGGAAATCCCCAAATCCCTTTGCTGGAATTATTCCCTGAGGGAATAAAGATGATGGAGGCACAAAAATTCCAAATTTTTGGGGGAAATTCCAGGCTGGAAACACAAATTAAATTAAAAAATCCCAGATTTTCTGTGCTGGAATTATTCCAAATCCCCCCAAATCCCCCCAAATCTCCTCCTGCCCCTCTGGGACCATCCTGCTGTACCCCAAACCTTCCTGGCTGTACCCAAAACCTGTCTGGCTGTACCCAAACCCCAAATCCCAGATCCCAAACCTCAAACCCCAGACCCCAAACACCAAACCCCAAAATCCCAAACCCCTCCCCATCTCCCTGGCTGTACCCAAACCCCAATCCCCAAACCCCACACCCCGAACCCCAAACTCCAAACCCCAAAACCCCAGACCTCAAACCCCAAACCCCAGACCCCAAAACCCCGAACCCCAATCCCCAAACCCTACACCCCAAACCCCACACCCCGTACCCCTCCCCACCTTCCTGCCTGTACCCAAACCCCAAACCCCATTCCCAAACTCCAAACCCCAGACCCCAAACCCCACACCCCGAACCCCTCCCCACCTTGCTGCCTGAACCCAAACCCCAAACCCTGTACCCCTCCCCACCTTTCTATACCCAAACCCCAAACCCCAGACCCCACACCCCGAACCCCACACCCCCCAAAGCCGCAGACCGCACCTTGCTGCCGGTCCTCAAACCCCAAACCCCACACCCCAGACCCCGAACCCCAAACCCCACACTCCGAACCCCAATCCCCAATCCCGTACCCCACCTTGCTGCCGGTACCCACACCCCAAACCCCACACCCCGAACCCCAAACCCCACCTTGCTGCCGGTACCCACACCCCACACCCCGAACCCCACACCCCAAACCCCACACCCCACACCCCGAACCCCACACCCCAATCCCGTACCCCACCTTGCTGCCGGTACCCACACCCCACACCCCACACCCCACCTTGCTGCCGGTACCCACACCCCACACCCCACCTTGCTGCCGGTACCCACACCCCGAACCCCGAACCCCACACCCCACACCCCGAACCCCAATCCCCAATCCCGTACCCCACCTTGCTGCCGGTACCCACACCCCGTACCCCGAACCCCACCTTGCTGCCGGTACCCACACCCGTACCCCGTACCCCACCTTGCTGCCGGTACCCACACCCCACACCCCACACCCCACCTTGCTGCCGGTACCCACACCCCACACCCCACACCCCACCTTGCTGCCGGTACCCACACCCCGTACCCCACACCCCACCTTGCTGCCGGTACTCCACGGCCGCCAGGAACAGCCCCCGCGCCGGGGCCATGGCGTGCGGCGGCAGCGCCCGCGGGTCCTTCCGCTGCAGCAGCTCCTGGATGTCCCCGGGGGACAAACGGCCCTGACCCACGGCCACCAGCGCCCCCACCATCCTGCGCACCTGGGACGGGATGGGACAGGGACAGGGGAGAGGGGACAGGGACAGGGACAGGGGAGAGGGAGAGGGGACAGGACTGGGACAGGGACAGGACAGGGATAGGGGACAGGAATAGGGACAGGGATAGGGGACAGGGAGAGGGGACATGACAGGGACAGGACAGGGGATAGGGACAGGGATAGGGACAGGGAGAGGGAGAGGGGACAGGGACAGGGACAGGGACAGGGACAGGGGACAGGGACAGGGGAGAGGGACAGGGGACAGGACAGGGACAGGGACAGGAGAGGGAAGGGGACAGGGACAGGGACAGGGACAGGGACAGGGACAGGACAGGAACAGGACAGGGACAGGGACAGGACAGGGGACAGGGACAGGGACAGGACAGGGACAGGACAGGGAGGGACAGGGGGATCAGCACAAATCCTGCTCTGAAAAGCGCCTGAGGGTGCAATGCAGGATGGAACTGGGAATGGAGAGTTTGGGAAGAATCCCCCAATTCCCCATCCCCAATTCTCATCCCAAATTCCCCACCCTCAATTCCCCATTTCCAATTCTCCATCTCTAATTCTTCTCCCAAATTCCTCATTTCCAATTCTCCATCCCCAAATCTCCTCCCAAATTCCCCATCCTCCATTCCCTATTTCCAATTCTCCATCCTCAATTCTCCATCTTCAATTTTCCATTTTCAATTCTCCATCCCAAATTCTCCATCCACAATTCCCCATCCCCAATTCTCCATTTACAATTTTCCATCCCCAATTCTCCCCCAAATCCTCTACCTCCAATTCCCCATCACCAATTCTCTATCCTCAATTCCCCAGCCCAAAATAATTTCCAGTTTTCCATCTCCAGTTTTCCATCCCCAATTCTCCATTTCAGATTTTCCATCCCCAATTCTTCCCCAAATTCTCCATTTCCAATTTTTCATCCCCAATTCATTTCCAATTCCCCATCCCAAATTAAATTCCAATTCCCCATCCCCAAGTCATTTCCAATTTTCCACCTCCCATTCTCCAATTCTCCATCCCAAATTCTCCATCCACAATTCCCCATCCCCAATTCTCCATTTACAATTTTCCCTCCCCAATTCTCCATCTCCAGTTTTCCATCCCCAATTCTCCATTTCAGATTTTCCACCCCCAATTCTCCCCCAAATTCTCCATTTCCAATTCTCCATCTCCAGTTTTCCATCCCCAATTTTCCATCTCCAGTTTTCCATCCCCAATCCTCCATTTATAATTTTCCACCCCCAATTCTCCCCCAAATTCTCCATTTCCAATTCCCCATTTCCAATTTTTCATCCCAAATTCATTTCCAATTCCCCATCCCAAATTCTCCATTTCCAATTCCCCATCCCAAATTAAATTCCAATTCCCCATCCCCAATTCATTTCCAATTTTCAATCCTCAATTCATTTCCAATTTTCAATCCTCATTTCCAATTTTCCACCTCCAATTCTCCAACTCTCCACCCCAAATTCTCCCCCAAATTCCCCATTTCCAATTCCCCATCCCCAATTTTTCATCCCTCATTTGGAATTAAACATTCCCTCCCCTCCTGCCCTTTCCAAACTCTCCAAAATCTTAAAAAAAAAAAAAAAAAAAAACAAACAAACAAAAAAAACAAAAACCCAAAGCTCACTAAGCAACCTGGTCATGTTTATCCCTTAAAAAAATCCAAAAATCCAAGAATCCAGGATGTTTTTATCCAGAGGAATTCTGGGATTTTGGAGTGCCCAAATTTCTCTCCTGTGTGATTTTTTCCACCCTCACTAGAGGTCATTGCATGCCACAGCTTTGCTGCCTCCACACTGGTAATCAAAAAAACCCAAAATTCATGGCACAAAAAAAAAAAATTAAAAAATCCACATTGAGCTTTTGGGGTGGTTTCAGTTTTTTCTCCAATAAAAATTCCCAGGATGAGGAGTTCAAACCCCATTCAGGGGGAATATCAGGAATTTCTGCCTCTAATAATAATTATTATTATAAAATATTATTATTAAATATATATATATTAAATATATATTAATACATTAAATTATATTAAATAATTATATTAAATAATTATTATTACTATTACTATTTTAAATACTCAAAGCAATATTTTTTTGGCACCAAATCCCTCCTCAGATTTGTTGTCCAGAGTTTTGCTTGGCACTGGATTAAAAAAAAAAAAAACAAAAAAAACCCCAAATTTGGGTTTGTCAAAACATCAAAACAGAATTAAAAAATAGCTGCTTGCTCTTCCCACAAAACACCCCCTCTCCTCCAAAAAATAAATTTTCTCCTGCCTCTACCCTGCTCCCAGAAATAATTCCTGAATTTAGGATGAGCTGAGGGCACAGCAAACCCCCAGGGGAATAATTTGGAATTATTTCCAAGAAAATCAAGAGAAGTTTCAGGCAAAAAAAAAAAAAAAAAATAAAGTTTTGCTTCTTTTTTTCCAAAAAACAATGAAAATTAAAAAGAATTTTACCACTGCAAGGGCAGAGATTGTGGGAAGGATTTTTTGGGGGGTTTAAGGACAAATTTAGGAAATTTTTGGGTTTATGGATGAAATAAAGAGCCCAGATCCTCACCCTGCTGATTCCAGGAGAGTCCCACAGCTGGAAAATTGCTAAAATTCTCAATTTTGAGAGTGGCAAAATTAAAATTTGGGTGGTGCAGCAGCTGCAGGTTTTACCTGTCGATAAAGGAAGGATCTGCCCTTGACCTTCACCTCCCAGAACTCCAATTCCCTAAAAAAAACCAACAAAAAAAAAAGGATTTAAATCAAATTTCAGGTGGTTTTTAACAGACAAATCACAGGTGAATGAGAGTAATTAACCTGGGGCACAATTATTTCTTAAAAATGAAAAAAAAAAATAAATCTGGGGATGGGGAATTGGAATTGGAAATGGAATTGGGGATGGAGAATTGGGGATGGGGAATTGGGGAATTTGGGGATGGGGAATTGGAATTGGGGAATTGGAATTGGAAATGGAAAATTGGGGATGGAGAATTGGGGATGGGGAATTGGGGGTGGGGAATTTGGGATGGGAATTGGAATTGGGGATTGGGAATGGAACTGGAATTGGAAATGGAAAATTGGGGATGAACTATTGGAAATTGGGGAATTGGAATTGGGGAATTTGGGATGGGAATTGGAATTGGAAATGGAAAATTGGGGATGGAGAAATTTGGGATGGGGAATTTGGGGAATGGAGAATTGGAGATGCAGAATTTGGGATGGGGAATTGGGGAACTGGGGGTGGGGAATTTGGGATGGGAATTGGAATTAGGGAATTTGGGAATGGAACTGGAATTGGAGATGGAGAACTGGGGATGGAGAATTGGGGAGTGGGAATTTGGGATGGAAAACTGGGAAATTTGGGATGGAGAATTGGGGAATTTGGGATGGGGAACTGGGGAATTTGGGATGGGAAATTTGGGGATGGGGAATTGGAATTGGAGATGGAGAATTGGGGAGTGGGAATTTGGGGATGGGGAATTGGGAATTGGGGAATTGGGGAATTTGGGGATGGGGAATTGGGGAACTGGGAATGGGGAATTTGGGGATGGGGAATTGAAATTGCAGATGGAGAATTGGGGAGTGGAAATTTAGGGAGTGGGAATTTGGGGATGGGGAATTGGAATTGGGGAATTGGGGAATTTGGGATGGGGAATATGGGGATGGGAATTGGAATTGGGGATGGAGAATTGGGAATTGGGGATGGTGAATTGGGGAATTTGGGATGGGAAATTTGGGGCTGGATAATTGGAATTGGAAATGGAGAATTGGGGATGGAGAATTGGGGAATGGAGAATTGGGAATTTGGGATGGGGAACTGGGGATAGGGAATTTGGAGATGGGGAATTGGAATTGGGGAATTTGGGAATGGAACTGGAATTGGAAATGGAAAACTGGGGATGGAGAATTGGGGATGGGGAACTGGAATTGGAGATGGAGAACTGGGGATGGAGAATTGGGGAGTGGGAATTTGGGATGGAAAATTGGGGAATTTGGGATGGGGAATTGGGCAATTTGGGATGGAGAATTGGGGATGGAGAATTTGGGAATTGGGGATGGACAATTTGGGATGGGGAATTGGATTTGGGATGGGGAATTGGGAATGGGGACTTGGGGAATTGGGATGGGGAATTGGGGATGGGGAATTGGGGAATTTGGGATGGGGAATTGGGGAATTTGGGATGGGGAATTTGGGGATGGGGAATTGGAGGTAGAGGATTTGGGGAGGAATTGGGGATGGAGAATTGGAATTGGAAATGGAGAACTGGGATGAGAAATGAGGAGTTTGGGGTGGAGATTTTGGGGATGGGGAATTGGAAATGGAGAACTGGAAATGGAGAATTTAGGATGGAGAACTGGAAATGGAGAATTGGAAAAGGAGAATTGGAAATGAACTGGGGATGGGGAATTGGTTGTGAAGAATTCAGGATAGAGAACTGAGGGTGGAGAATTGGAAATGGAGAACTGGGAATGGATTTGGGATGGAGAACTGGGAATGGATTTGGGATAGAGAATTGGGGGATTTGGGCTGGAGAACTGGGAATGGATTTGGGATAGAGAACTGGGAATGGATTTGGGATTGAGAACTGGGAATGGATTTGGGATAGAGAACTGGGAATGGATTTGGGCTGGAGAACTGGGAATGGATTTGGGATGCAGAACTGGGAATGGATTTGGGCTGGGGAACTGGGAATGGATTTGGGATGGAGAATTGGGAATGGATATGGGATGGAGAACTGGGAATGGAGAATTGGAAAAGGAGAATTGGAAATGGAGAACTGGGAATGAATTTGGGATGCAGAACTGGGAATGAATTTGGGATGCAGAACTGGGAATGAATTTGGGATGGAGAACTGGGAATGGATTTGGGATGCAGAACTGGGAATGGATTTGGGATGCAGAACTGGGAATGGATTTGGGATGGGGAACTGGGAATGGATTTGGGATGGAGAACTGGAAATGGAGAACTGGAAAAGGAGAATTGGAAATGGAGAACTGGGAATGAATTTGGGATACTGGGAATGGATTTGGGCTGGAGAATTGGGAATGAATTTGGGATTGAGAACTGGGAATGGATTTGGGATTGAGAACTGGGAATGGATTTGGGATGGAGAACTGGGAATGGATTTGGGATGGAGAATTGGGAATGAATTTGGGATGCAGAACTGGGGATGGATTTGGGATGCAGAACTGGGAATGGATTTGGGATGCAGAACTGGGAATGGATTTGGGATGCAGAACTGGGAATGGATTTGGGATGCAGAACTGGGAATGAGGAGCTCCCACCACTCCCATCCAACCCAACCCCCCTCACAGCCAGGCCTGGCTCAGCTCCCTTTTGCTGCTTGGATAAAAACACATTTTTTTCCCCCAAAAACACATTTTTTTCCCCCAAAAACACATTTTTTTCCCCCAAATTCCCAAATTCTCCCTCTCTCCAGACAGCATCCACCTCCTCCATCCCTGATTTTCCTATTGCATTAAAACAAATTAAACTCCTCAAGATGGATCAAAACCTTTAGAAAAAAAAAAAAAAAAAAAAAAATCCTGCAGGGTTTGAAAAAGAACAAAACACTTTTTTTTTTTTTTTTTTTTTTTTTTTGCCTAAGTGTGAAATTTTGATTTTTCCTGTCAATCTCACAAATGAAATAAATTTTTTTTTCCCAGCACCTTGCAGTGAATAAAAGGTGGCAGAGGGGGCACATCCTGAGCATTTTTTGGAAACTCCACTCCACTTCCAGCGTTGCTCAGCAACTGGGAGAGATGGGAGGAAATTTTTTCAGGGTCAGACAAGTGGGCAATTCACAAAGGAAGGGAAGAACTGGGAAGAAAAGCTGCTTTATTTGTCACAGAAATTGAATTTATCCTTCTGTGCTTCCTCCTTTGGGACAGAAAAAAAAAAAAAAAAAAACCTCCTTAGATTAGGCTGAAAAAAATAAAAAAAAAAAATTTCAATTTATGAGTTTTTTCTTTAGGAACAGTTCATTCTCCTCCTGCAGTGAAAAAATCAAAGTATTTGAGAAATATTTGTTGGGTATTTACCCCATCACTGCAAATGTTCTCAAAGGGAGAATTTTATAGATTAAAAGCAACCAGGATTCAGTAATTTAAAAAAAAATAAAAATAAATAAAGGAATAAAATTCAAATCTGACACAAACCCCAAACCCCACATTTTTTTTCCCTCTAAATCGTGATTTTGGTTATTACTGAAGAGTTCAAAGGCAAAATGGCAAAAAAAAAAAAAAGAGGCAAAAAAAAATGGCATAAAGGAAAAATAAAAAAGGAAAGGAACAGAGTTTGCAAATCACTTTTGAGGTTTGATTTTTTGAAGCCACAAATATCCCAATTTAACAGAGAATCCTTGGGATAACAACCCAAAAAAAAGATTTTTTTCCTCAATTAAAAAGCACAAAAATGCAGTTTGGGTTTGTTTTCAAGCTGAGAGAGAAAAAACAGCAAGAAAATAAATATTGTGTTCAGGTGATAAATATCATCAGAAATAAATATAATAAATCATAAAGAAATCATTATTTTTCTGGGAAAAAACCCTCAAAATTCCAGTTTCTGCTTAATTCAGCCACAAAATTTCAATACTTGCAAGACCTGGCCCTAAAGAACCTGATCCTCAACTCTTGTTTTTGTTTATGAAAATAAAAAACTGGATTTTCCTTCACCAGCATCTGCAGTGAGAGTTACTGGTTTGGAGTGTTCCCAAATTTTAGGCACAAAAAAAAAAAAAAAAAAAAAAAAAAAAAAAAAAAAAAAAAAAAAAAAAAAATTAAAAAAAAAAATTGTGTGGTTTTCCTTCTATTCCCAAATTTTAAGAAAAAAAAAAAAAAAATCCCTTGGCAGAAGTGATTTTTAGCCACCAAAATGAGCATAAATGGTCATAAAAAAGTAAAATTTACCCTTTAAAAAAAAAAAAAAAAAAAAAAAAAAGGAAAACCTCACATGCTCAGCATGGGGCAAGCAGGAAATCAATTCCCAATAAAAAAATAAAAATAAAAATTTGGAAATATTTTTTTAGGGAAAAGCTGAGTGCCTGGGTTCTGTCCTTTGCTGGTAGGAAAAAAAAAAAAAATCAAACCCAAATTCTTTGGCAGAGGTGATTTTTAGCCAGGAAAATTTGTATAAATGGTAATTAAAAAGTGAAATTTACCTTTAAAAAAATAAAAAATAAAAAAATTAGCTGTTCCCTGCCCAGTTCCACATCCCAGCTTCACCCCAAGGGCAGGGCAAGCAGGAAATAAATTCCCCCCAAAAAATAAAAATTTGGCAGTTTTTTTTTAAGGAAAATCTGGGTGCCTGGGCTCTCACCTGTGCTTGTAGATAAAAAACAAAATTTCTTGGCAGAGGTGATTTTTAGCCATCAAAATTTGTATAAATGCTAATTAAAAAGTAAAATTTACCTTTAAAAAAAAAAAAAAAAGGAGCTGCTGCCTGCCCAGTTCCACATCCCAGCTCACCCCAAGGGCAGGGCAGGCAGGACATCAATTCCCCCCCAAAAAATAAAAATTTGGAATTATTTTTTTAGAGAAATCTGAGTGTCTGAGCTGTCACCTGTGCTTGTAGATAAAAAACAAAATTTCTTGGCAGAGGTGATTTTTAGCCACCAAAATGAGAGCAAATGCTCATTAAAATGTAAAATTTATCTTTTTTTAAATAAATAAGGTAAAACCTGACAGGAGCTGCTGCCTGCCCAGTTCCACATCCCAGCTCATCCCAAGTGCAGGGCAGGCAGGACATCAATCCCCCCAAAAAATAAAAAGAAAAAAACCTCTGGAAAAATCTGAGTGTCTGGGCTGTCACCTGTGTTTGTAGGAAAAAAAAAAAACCAAACCCCAATTCCTTCCAGAGGTGATTTTATCCACCAAAATGAGAGTAAATAGTGCAAGAACAGCTGTCAGGAGCTGCTGCCTGCCCAGTTCCACATCCCAGTTCATCCCAAGGGCAGGGCAGGCAGGACATCAACTCCCAAAAAACTCCCTCAAAAATACAAAAATTGGGAAGTTTTTCTTTAGAGAAAATTTGAGTGCCTGGGCTCTCACCTGTGCTTGTAGATAAAAACCAAATCCCTCAGCAGAGGTGATTTTATCCACCAAAATGAGAGTAAATAATGCAAAAAGAGCTGCTGCCTGCCCAGTTCCACATCCCAGTTCACCCCAGGGACAGGCAGGACACCCCAAGGACAGGCAGGACACCCCAAGGGCAGGCAGGACACCCAAGGGCAGGGCAGGCAGGACACCCCAAGGGCAGGGCAGGCAGGACACCCCAGGGCAGGCAGGACACCCCAAGGGCAGGGCAGGACACCCCAAGGACAGGCAGGACACCCCAGGACAGGCAGGACACCCCAAGGACAGGCAGGACACCCCAGGACAGGCAGGACACCCAAGGGCAGGGCAGGCAGGACACCCCAGGGCAGGCAGGACACCCAAGGGCAGGGCAGGCAGGACACCCCAAGGGCAGGCAGGACACCCCAAGGGCAGGACAGGCAGGACACCCCAAGGACAGGGCAGGCAGGACACCCCAGGGCAGGGCAGGCAGGACACCCCAGTGGCAGGCCAGGACACCCCAAGGACAGGCAGGACACCCCACGGGTCAGGACAGGACACCCCAAGGACAGGCAGGACACCCCAGGGGCAGGGCAGGCAGGACACCCCAGGGCAGGCCAGGACACCCCAAGGACAGGCAGGCAGGACACCCCCAAGGACAGGCAGGACACCCCCAAGGGCAGGGCAGGACACCCCAAGGGCAGGCAGGACACCCCCGGGAATGGCAGGACAGGCAGGACACCCCAGGGCAGGGCAGGCAGGAACCCCAGGGGCAGGTAGGACACCCCAAGGACAGGCAGGACACCCCAAGGGCAGGCAGGACACCCCAAGGACAGGCAGGACACCCCAAGGGCAGGACAGGCAGGACACCCCTAAGGACAGGACACCCCAGGGCAGGCAGGACACCCCAAGGGCAGGACAGGCAGGACACCCCAGGGCAGGGCAGGCAGGACACCCCAAGGGCAGGACAGGTAGGACACCCCAGGGCAGGCAGGACACCCCAAGGGCAGGACAGGTAGGACACCCCAGGGCAGGCAGGACACCCCAAGGGCAGGACAGGCAGGACACCGATCCCCCCCCAATCCCAGGGTCTGTGAGCCGTGCGAGCCTCACCCGAGCGGGCCGTGCCGGGCCAGCAGCCCCGGGCCGGGCCGGATCCGCAGCTGCAGCAGGGTCCGCACCGGGCTGGGCTGGGCGGGGCCGCCCGGCGAGCGGAACGAGCTGAAGTCGTGCGTGCCCAGCAGCAGCTCGGCTGCCGCCCGCATGGCCGCGATGTCCAGGGGGCTGCGGACAGCAGGGCGAGCCTCAGACACCGGGAACCCACCAGGTCAAACCACGGGGACCGGGCCAGGCTTAAACCACAGGGATTAGGCCAGGCTCAATCCCCTGTGAATTAAGCCAGGCTCAAACCCCAATAAATTACATTAGGGTTAAACCCTGGTGAATTACACCAGGCTGAAACCACAGTGAATTAAGCCAGGCTGAAACCCCAATAAATAACATCATGGTTAAACCCCAATGAATTACACCAGGGTTAAACCCCAATAAATAACATCATGGTTAAACCCCAATGAATTACACCAGGCTGAAACCCCAGTGAATTACATTAGGGTTAAACCCCAATAAACTACATTAGGGTTAAACCCTGGTGAATTACACCAAGCTCAAACCCCAGTGAATTAAGCCAGGCTCAAACCCCAATAAATAACATCAGGCTTAAACCCCAATGAATTACACCAGGCTCAAACCCCAGTGAATTACATTAGGGTTAAACCCCAATAAATAACATTAGGGTTAAACCCTGGTGAATTACACCAAGCTCAAACCCCAGTGAATTACACCAGGCTGAAACCCCAGTGAATTACATCAGGGTTAAACCCCAATAAATTACATTAGGGTTAAACCCCAAGGGATCACACCAGGCTCAAACCCCAAGGAATTAAGCCAAACACGAACCCCAATGGATTAAACCAGGATTAAACCTTAAGGAATTACACCAAGCTCAAACCCCAGTGAATTACACCAGGCTGAAACCCCAATAAATTAAGCCAGGCTCAAACCCCAATGAATTACACCAGGCCGAAACCCCGATAAATTAAGCCAGGCTCAAACCCCAAGGCATTACATTAGGCTCAAACCCCAATGAATTAAGCCAGGCTTAAACCCCAGTGAACTAAACCAAGCCCAAACATTTCACATTTATTTCATTTCCACCATTTCACACTTACTTCTGCCTTCCACAACCCGCATTAAAAGAACTCTGTGCAGACCAAATCCCCCCTTAACCCCTTTTTTCCCCCCGGATTCCCCGGCAGGTGGGAGGGACTCACCCTCCAGGCGGAGCCCAGCACAGGTCGCGCTCGAAGACGGGGATCTGGGAGTGGTGGGCACAGCCCAGCAGCAGGCGGTAGATGTAGGTCCTGGACACGGCAGAGAACCGGGCGTGGAAGGTGCTGGGCACCCGCTGGGCACTGAGGATGCTGCGGGGCACAGGGACAGGCTGGGTGGGGCTGCAGCCCAGGATGGGGCCAGAAATGGGAGTTCTGCCACCAGATGTTAAACTAGGTGGGGCAGCGACCCTTATCTCTGTGGGAGATATCTCCTGTTAATGGGCAATGTGTAAAACCAGCTGGGGCAGTGATTTTTATCTTTGGGGATACCTCCTGTTAATGGGTCATTTGTTAAAAACCAAGTTGGGCAGTGATTCTTATCTCTGGGGATATCTCCTGTTAATGGGCCATCTTTAAAAGGAGCTGGGCAATCATCTTTATCTTTTCCACAGCCCATCCTCCCTCCAGGAGATATCTTCTGTTAATGGGCAATGTGTAAAACCAGCTGGGGCAGTGATTTTTATCTCTGTGGGAGGTATCTGCTGATAATGGGCCATGAGTTAAAAGGAGCTGAGGCAGTTATTTTTATCTCTGGGGATATCTCCTGTTAATGGGCCACCTTTAAACCAGCTGGGCAATCATCTTTATCTTCCCACAGCCCATCCTCCCTCCAGGAGATATTTCCTGTTAATGGGCCGTGTGTTAAAATGAGCTGGGGCAGTGATTTTTAATCTTTGGGGATACCTCCTGTTAATGGGTCATTTATTAAAAACCAGGTTGGGCAGTGATTCTTATCTCTGGGGATATCTCCTGCTAATGGGCCACTTTAAAACCAGCTGGGCAATCATCTTTATCTTTTCCACAGCCCATCCTTGCTCCAGGAGATATCTCCTGTTAATGGGCAATGGGTTAAACAAGGTGGGGCAGCGACCCTTATCTCCATGGGAGATATCTCCTGTTAATGGGCCACTTTAAAACCAGCTGGGGCGGTGATTCTTATCTCTGGGGATATCTCCTGTTAATGGGCCACCTTTAAACCAGCTGGGCAATCATCTTTATCTTTCCCACAGCCCATCCTTGCTCCAGGAGATATCTCCTGTTAATGGGCCATGAGTTAAACCAGCTGGGACATTGACTTTTATATCTGTGGGAGATATCTCCTGTTAATGGGCAATGTGTTAAACCAGGTGGGGCAGTGATTTTTAATCTTTGGGGATAGCTCCTGTTAATGGGTCATTTGTTAAAAACCAGGTTGAGCAGTGATTCTTATCTCTGTGGGAGATATCTCCTGTTAATGGGCCATGAGTTAAACCAGCTGGGACAGTGACTTTTATATCTGTGGGAGATATCTGCTGATAATGGGCCATGGTTAAAACGAGCTGGGGCAGTGATTTTTTATCTCTGGGGATATCTCCTGTTAATGGGCCACCTTTAAAACCAGGTGGGAAAATAATTATCTTTTCCAGGCCTATCCTCCCTCCAGGATCATATAATCTGTTAATGGGCCAGATGTTAAAAACCAGGTTGGGCAGTGATTCTTATCTCTGGGGATATCTCCTGCTAATGGGCCACTTTAAACCAGCTGGGCAATCATCTTTATCTTCCCACAGCCCATCCTCCCTCCAGGAGATATCTCCTGTTCATGGCCAGTGAGTCCCAGGGCATGACTGATAAAATTCCATCATCCCACTGGGAGATGCTCCAACCAGGGGAGGAGCCAAGCCTTTCCTACCCAGATAAAAACTGAGATTTTGGACACCAAGGAACCTTCTTCCCACTGGATTCCAGAGGAAAGCCAGACCTTTGCACATCATCCCTGGAGCTTCAGAGGAAACTGCACCTTCTCCAGGAGCACTGCTCCAGCTGAACCACATCTGCCCCTGCAGGAGGATGCAGCCACCATCTCCTGCACCTCTCCCAGAATATTCTCCTGCACTGGATGTGACTCTGTCTCATCCCAAAATTCTGCTGCTCTTCATCCTGCAGGAAAAACCCAGCAGGGACCACAATTCCTGCAGGTGCTGCTTCAGAAGAAACCTCTCCTTAGAAGGGATTTTTTCTCCTGCTGTTTTGCCTTCCTGCCTTTGGAATTTAGTGAGGAGAAAGCAGCCAGGGCAGGCAAAAAAACCCCATGATAGATTTGGGACCACAAATGTCTTTATTTACTTTAAAGAAGGTTGGTGTTCAGGGGATTTTTGCCAGCTCAAGTGCCTCTGGCTCACAGCCCTGCCCTGGCTCAGACCACAGAGGGAGAAATGAAAGCTGAGCCACAAAGATTTGCAAAAACAAGCCCAGGAATTGCTCCACTGCTATAAAAGCATCAGGAGAAATGCAAACTCCATCCTCCAGGCCTGCAGTGGGGTTTGAAGCCAGCACCTCCAGCCTCCTCTAAGCACAAAAATCAAATTATTCCATTTCTTTCCCTCTGCCTGCATGCCTCCACAAGCTTCTGTTAACACTTGTGTGGTTTTTATTAAATAACCACCCTTGCAGAAGGATTCTTTCAGAGCAGCCTGTTTCTGCTCACAAAATTCCTCAGTGCAGGCGGCTCTTCCTGTTGCAATCGTTCCCTTTTAGCCAGGAATGGTTTTCCAGAATTTTCTCCAGCAGCTGCATTTCAGACCTTGCTGAGATCCCATTTTAAAAATAAAGAAATGTGGCATTTTTTTTACCTTTCCAACAGAGCCAGAATGTTGAGATCAAAGGGGGAAAAAAAAAGCCCAAAGACATTTAACTAGAAATGGCAGTGCATGAGAAAAAAAACCATCATGCTCTCTCCACTGACAACAGCAGCTAAAATCCAATTTGCAGGAGGTGGGAGGAATCCCAGCCTTGCCTTGTCACTCAGACAAATTTAATTGTGTGGTTATGAAACCAGGAATGGGAGGTGTGAGACTCCTACACTGCCATTCCCACTCCAAGGACAGCAGAATCCTCCTGAAGTGACTCCAGCTCTGAAATATTCTGATTTTTTTTTTTTTTTTTTGGAGGATGGGATCCTTCTAAATGTGTTTAGAAGTTGAACAGAGAGCAGTGACCACCAGAGGGATTTTAGAGGGATTTTACTCAGCCAGCCTGGAATTCTGTTTTCCTTCCAAGCTCCATCCACAGCAATGTTCTCACAAAGATCCCTCTTGCAACCACATCAAAGTTTGGGTTTTTCTCTTCTGCATGAGCAGAGAATTCCTGCTCCTGGCACAGGGATTTTTCCAGAAGATGAGGGATGAGGCTCAGGCTTGTCACCCCCTGCTTAAGATGAAGCAATTTTGGGAATTTCAACTGAAAATTTAAAGATAGAAATGATATTATATGGGAAATAATTTATAAATATAAATATATGGGATATAATTTATAAATATATGGGATGAAATTTATAAATTTGGGACAAATATTTATAAACATGGGATATTTACTTATTGTGATTTTATTGTTTCTTGATTTATAAATATGGAATTTATAAATATGGGATATATGAGGTGTAATCTCCTGAAAAAGAGAATTTCTGATCTGCTCTTTGCAGGCACTTAAGAAATGACCCCTTCACCTCTGCAAATATCTCCTGTGTGAATATCCAAAGTCCTTTGAGCAAAGTTCCCTGTGCACTTTAACCCCTTCACATCCCCCACCCTGAACTGAAAAAAAAAAAAAAAAAATCTGCATTATTTACATGCAGGAATTGCTGGGGTAGGGACCAGTTTTTCCTGCCCTTGCAGTAAAAAACAATTCCCAAAACCAGGCAGGGCTTTTATCTGAGGAACTGCCAGGGCTGCTCATCCAGATCCCCATCCTGTTTGGGATCATCTGGGGGTTCCCAGCAGGGAACTGAAGCAGGAATTAAATGTTTCACCCACAAAAATAAATTAAAATAAAGGAATATAGGAGCTGGGCTCTGTGTGTGCTCAGAGTTCTCTGCTCCCTCCTTTAAACCACAGGAAACATAAATATTTTTTTTTTATTTAGCAGGTGCTATAAACACTGAAATCTTCTGCTAGAGACCTCATAGCAGTCCAAAATAAATTAAAATAAAGGAATAAAGGAATAAAGGAATAAAGGAATAAAGGAATAAAGGAATAAAGGAATAAAGGAGCTGGGCTCTGTCTGGGCAGGAACTGCTGGCGTCGCGACCAGTTTTTCCCACCCTTGCATTAAAAAAAAAAGCCAAAATGAAGAATTTTTTTCTCTCTGCAGCCACTCACCGGATGGGCTCAGGCCTGAGGTGGCGGTTGAGCGCGTGGGCAAGTTGGTGGCCAGTGAAATCTGCCTTTCCTGGGGGCCTGGGCATGTCCAGGTGGGCGGCGTTGGCCAGGGCGTGCACCCCGCTGTCCGTGCGGCTGGAGATGTGGAACCTGACGGGGCAGCTGGGCCTCAGCTTGGCTGCTGCCTCCTGCCACGTGGGGAGCAGCAGAAGATGGGGAAAATAAGGTGAGAATACAGGAAAATAATTCAGGCATAGTTCAGCAGCAATCAAGCAAAAAATCCGGCAGGAATGGGCAAAGATATGGCAATAACACAGCAATAGTATGGCAATAATACAGAATAATACAGAATAATACAGAATAATACAGAATCTGGTAAAATAATTCAGGCAAAATCCATCAGAAATCCATCAATAATCTGGCAGAAATCTGGCAGCAATGTGGCAAAGATATGGCAATAATATGGCAATAATACAGAATCTGGTAAAATAATTCAGGCAAAATCCATCAGAAATCCATCAATAATCTGGCAAAAATCTGGCAATAATACAGAAGAAATAGGGCAAGAATCTGGTAAAATAATTCAGCCATAATCCAGCAAAAATCCGGCAAAAATCTGGTCAAAATCCATCAGAAATCCATCAATAATCTGGCAGAAATCTGGCAGCAATGTGGCAAAGATATGGCAATAATATGGCAATAATACAGAATCTGGTAAAATAATTCAGCCATAATCAAGTGATAATCAAGCAAAAATCTGGCCAAAATCCATCAGAAATCCATCAATAACCTGGAAAAAATCTGGCAACAATATGGCAAATATACAGCAATAATATGGCAATAATACAGAAGAAATAGGGCAAGAATCTGATAAAATAATTCTGCCATAATCAAGCAAAAATCAAGCAAAAATCTGGTCAAAATCTGTCAGAAATCCATCAATAATCTGGCAAAAATCTGGCAACAATATGGCAAAGATATGGAAATAATATGGCAATAATATGGCAATAATACAGAATAATACAGAATCTGGTAAATAATTCAGGCAAAATCCATCAGAAATCCATCAATAATCTGGCAAAAATCTGGCAACAATATGGCAATAATATGGTAATAATACAGAAAAAATCCATCAACAATATGGCAAAATAATTCAGCAATATTCCAGCAATAATCAAGCAAAAATCAAGCAAAAATCCGGCAAAAATCTGACAAAATAATTCAGCAATAATCCAGCAAAAATCCAGCAAATATCTGGCAATAATCTGGCAAAAAATCCAGCAAAAATCTGGCAAAATAATTCAGCAAAAATCCAGCAAGAATCTGGCAAGAATCCAGCAAAATTATTCAGAAATAATTCAGAAAAAATTCAGCAATAATCCAGAAAAATCAGGCAAAAATCCCAGCAAAAACAGGCAAAATAATTCAGCAATAATCCAGCAAAATAATTCAGTAAAAATGCAGCAATAACCCAGCAAAAATGCAGGAAAAATACAGGAAAAATCCAGGAAAAATACAGCAAAAGTACAGCAAGAATTCAGCAAGAATTCACCAAAAATTCAGCAAAAATCTGGCAAAATAATTCACCAAAAATCCAGCAAAAATTCAGCAAAAATTCAGCAACAATCCAACAATAATCCAGCAAAATAATTCAGAAAAATCCAGCAATAATCAAGCAAAAATCCATCAGAAATTCTGGCTCACCACACCCCAGTGCTGCTCCCACTGGAGTTTGGGGTTGGGAAGAAGTGATGGAGAAGAATTTGGGGGAATTCCTCCTAAAATCAGTGGTGGCTTGTTGGAATAAAGAAGGGACTCAATTTTTTTCAAGCAGGAAAAAATCTATTTTTTATTGATAAACCTCATTTTTATACAGTTTTCACAGACTGTGAGTACAACTCTGATTGGAGAGTAATTTTCTTGCTATTTAATTCATTGGTTAAAAAGTGTTTTATGTGCATGTGCTAAGAGTTTTTTTTTTTTTTAATTCAGGTGTTCACATTTTTCCTTTGTGCATTTTCAAGGGACACATTTATTGTTTGTGCATTTGCAAACTTATTTTTCTCTCCAAGAATAGCATGTTAACTTTTCATAATTTTTTTTTTTTTTTAAAATAGGCTAGCTGGTAATTCATCAGAGCAAAGCTTGATTTTATAGGTTTTTTTTTATTTTATAATTTCTTTTACTTGCCTTTTCTCAGCTTCTGCCCTGAAATCAACATCCAAAATGCCAAAAGAGCTTCATTAGGTGGACAAAGTAAAATCAAAACTAACAATTCATCTCTCTTTGTGTCATGTGAGCTTCCTTAAGTGCACAAAATAAAGTGGAAAATATTAATCTCTGCTTTGTTTTATTGGGTGAGGGGAAAAAAAAAACCAGAGGATCATTAATTTCACAAATTTCACCCCATTTCAACCCAAACTCCAGACAGAAAATCCAGTGAAAATTACTACAGGGAAGAAGTGGAAGATCTGAAAACCACAAAAAGAGGCAGAAAAGCAAAGGAGTGACTCAAATTTTCCTTTTCCTTCCCACCCCATCCCAGCAGTTTGGATTGGGTTTGAATTTGGTACAAATTCAAATTTGGTTGCTGACTCACAAAAACTTTCCAGAAAAAATGTAACCAAGCTGCAGGGGGAGGCCTGGGAAACAGAACAAACTGATTTTTTTTTTTTTTTTCCCTTCCTAATCCTTCCATTTGGAGTTCACATGTGGTTACAATTAACAGTGAAAAAACAAAAAAAAAAACAAAAAAAAAAATCTTTATTTATCACCCTGGAGCAGAGAGGAGCAGACAGAAATCTGAAATAGTTTCCTGCAGCAGACCTTGGCTTGTGCCTCAGCAATTTGTCTGGGAGCTGGAGCTGATTTTTTTTTAAATTTTTTTTTTCAAGTTTCTCCAGAGATGTTTGGGTTTTGCAGGCTCCTCCCTCCCTCTCTCCACCCTTTTCTCCCCCTCCTTCCTCAGCAGACAAAAACCAGGCAGTGCAAACAAGAGTTGAGAGAGACAAGAGGAGAGAACATGGAAAAAATCCTTTTTTTTTTTTTTTTTTTTTGCTGGATCATCCCAACATTGAATTTCTCCAGGCTGGAGAGGAAAAAAGCAGCAGAATCTCAAGTAAATCTGATTATTTCCCCCCTGCTCAGCTCAGCCAGCACACAGGTGCAGGACTGGGGATTTTCCTTCCACAAATGACATTTTCACAGCTGCCCTTCTCCAGCAGATTTTTTTCCCACCTTTCTGAGGAGGAATCAACAAATAAATCCCAATTTGTGAAGCTCAAAGTTCTGTGGATTTTTCCTCCAGCACAACAGGCACCCAAAAATACACTGAATATTCTACCTACTACCTTTTTTTTTTTTTTTTTTTTTTTTTTTTTTGGATGGGATAGAAACTCCTGAAAAAGAGAATTTCTGATCTGCTCTTTGCAGGCACTTAAGAAATGACCCCTTCACCTCTGCAAATATCTCCTGTGTGAATATCCAAAGTCCTCTGAGCAAAGTTCCCTGTGCACTTTAATCTCATCACATCCCCCACCCTGAACTGAAAAAAAAAAAAAAAATCTGCATTATTTACATGCAGGAATTGCTGGGGTAGGGACCAGTTTTTCCTGCCCTTGCAGTAAAAAATAAATTCCCAAAACCAGGCAGGGCTTTTATCTGAGGAACTGCCAGGGCTGCTCATCCAGATCCCCATCCTGTTTGGGATCATCTGGGGGTTCCCAGCAGGGAACTGAAGCAGGAATTAAATGTTTCACCCAGTTAAAAAAAAATTAAAATAAAGGAATATAGGAGCTGGGCTCAGTGTGTGCTCAGAGTTCACAGCTCCCTCCTTTTAGCCACAAAAAACATCTATATTTTTTTTTTCTTTAGCAGGTGCTATAAACACTGAAATCTTCTGCTGGAGATCTCATAGCAGTCCAAAATAAATTAAAATAAAGGAATAAAGGAATAAAGGAAGAAAGGAATAAAGGAATAAAGGAGCTGGGCTCAGTGTGTGCTCAGAGCTCTCTGCTTCCTTCTTTAAGCCACAGGAAATATCAAATTTTTTGTTTTCTCTACCAGGTGCTATAAACACTGAAATCTTCTGCTGGAGACCTCATAGCAGTCAAAAATAAATTAAAATAAAGGAATAAAGGAATAAAGGAATAAAGGAATAAAGGAATAAAGGAATAAAGGAGCTGGGCTCTGTGTGTGCTCAGAGCTCTCTGCTTCCTTCTTTAAGCACAGGAAGCATCAATTTTTATTTTTTTTTCTTTAGCAGGTGCTATAAACACTGAAATCTTCTGGAGACCTCATACCAGTCAAAAAGAAATTAAAATAAAGGAATAAAGGAATAAAAGAATAAAGGAGCTGGGCTCTGTGTGTGCTCAGAGTTCTCTGCTCCCTTCTTTAAGCCACAGGAAATATCAAATTTTTTGTTTTCTCTACCAGGTGCTATAAACACTGAAATCTTCTGCTGGAGACCTCATAGCAGTCAAAAATAAATTAAAATAAAGGAATAAAAAAGCTGGGCTCTGTGTGTGCTCAGAGCTCTCTGCTTCCTTCTTTAAGCCACAAGAAACATCAATTTTTTTTTTTTTTTTTCTTTAGCTGGTGCTATAAACACTGAAATCTTGGATTTGGCACCTGCTGGAGACCTTTTACATCTCACCCATTTATCCCAAATTTTTCCACGTTCCTGCAGCAGCCAGCAGCATCCCAGGGTGCAGGGGAAGCATTAATTGCATTTAGCTGCTCACTGAGCACTTCCATAATTTGAATTCTGCTGGAATTTCCACTGCTGCCTGCCAGAATGATATGGATCCCCATTCCACATTGCTTTTATTGCTCCCAGCTCCCTTTTCCTGCCATGCTGGAGGAAGAACAGAACTAATGAACATCACCCATGGCAGGGGAGCAAAAGTTCATCCACTTCTCTTCCTCAAGCCTGATTTCAAATTTTAAAAATCCTCTAGATTTTCCATCTAGAACTGGGAATGTTTTGGGAAAATAAATTTCTCTTCCCCAGCAGCTGCACTGGTCATTGTTTCATCCTCTGGACTGGCCTCACACACAGGGGCTGCACAATTTATTAATTTATTAATTTAATTGCTCTAATAATTAATAACTTGCAAGCTCCTGGTTGCAAATCCTGCCTCAGCTGCAGCTAATTAAAAACCCAACTCATTTCCAGCTGGATTCATGGAATGGAAATAAAAGCCAGGAAGGACAGGCTGAGAATGTGGATTTTGTCAGAACAGAAGGTTTCCAAAGCAATCTCTGACATCACTGGAATTGTTATCAAAACAGAGGCTGAAGATAATAAGTTCTTTTTTTTTCTGTTTGAATTTTTGCTGCTTTTTTTAAGGATTTGGGGAAGGAGCTGCTGTTTTTCCTTTCTCTCCTCTTTTCTTTATATGAGGAACAATCTCTGCCCTTAGCACAAGGCTTCTGCCAGAAGAGGTTTTTGGGAGGGGAAGATGAATTTGGGCAGCAAATTCCCAGAAAAAATGGGAAATGGGGATGGCTGCAGGCAGCAGAAGGAAAAACCTGCAGGTCCCAAAAAGATTGTTGTTTGTTCTTCACCACAAGCAACAGCAAAAAAAGTGAGATCTTCCTTTACAGCAGAGATATTTCTAAGAATTGAGACAGAGAATGAAATCCTGGATGTTAAAAATTCCCTTGTGGAGGGAGCCAAATCTCAAAGATCCAATTTCTCCAGGTGGGGAAACAAGGCCTGGAATTGTTTTCAATTTGGGTTTCTGAATGCTCCAGGAAATAATGTGTGGCCAGCAAAGCTCATCCCCTCAAAGAGAGAGGAAAAACTTCTGGAAGAGAGAGAGCATGAAGTTCTAGATGAATAAACAGAAGGAGCCAAATCTCAGAGTTCCAACTTCCCCATCAGGGGAAACAAGGCCTGGAATTGTTTTCAATTTTGGTTTCTGAGTGCTCCAAGACTTTTCTCCAGGAAATAAAAATGATGCTAGCAAATCTCATCCCCTCAAAGAGAGAGGAAAAGCTCCTACAAGAGACAGAGCATGAAGTTTTAGATGTTAAAACCTTCAATGAATAAATAGAAGGAGCCAAATCTCAGAGATCCAATTTCCCATGTGGGGAAACAAGGTCTGGAATTATTTTCAATTTGGGGTTCTGAGTGCTCCAGGAAATAAATTGTGGCCAGCAAAGCTCATCTCCTCAAGGAGAGAAGAAAAACTCCTAAAAGAGAGGAAGCAAGAAGTTCTGGATGTTAAAAATTCCCTTCAATAACTGGAGGGAACCAAATCTCAGAGCTCCAACTTCTACATCAGGGGAAACAAGGCCTGGAATTTTTTTCAAGTTGGGTTTCTGAGTGATGCAGGAAATAAAGTGTGGCCAGCAAAGCTCATCCCCTCAAGAAGAGAGAAAAAACTCCTGGAAGAGACAGAGCATGAAGTTCTAGATGAATAAACAGAAGGAGCCAAATCTCAGCTCCAACTTCCCCATGTGGGGAAACAAGGCCTGGAATTGTTTTCAATTTGGGGTTCCAAGTTCTCCAGGAAATAAAGTGGGGCCACCAAAGCTCACTTCACTCAAGAAGAGAGGAAAATCTCCTACAAGAGACAGAGCATGAAGTTCTGGATGTTAAAACCTTCCATGAATAAATAGAAGGAGCCAAATCTTAGAGATCCAATTTCTACATCAGGGGAAACAAGGCCTGGAATTGTTTTCAATTTGGGGTTCCAAGTGCTCCAGGAAATAAAGTGTGGCCAGCAAAACTCATCCCCTCAAAGAGAGAGAAAAAACTCCTGGAAGAGACAGAGCATCAAGTTCTAGATGAATAAATAGAAGGAGCCAAATCTCAGAGTTCCAACTTCCCCATCAGGGGAAACAAGGCCTGGAATTATTTTCAATTTTGGTTTCTGAGTGCTCCAAGACTTTTCTCCAGGAAATAAAAATGATGCTAGCAAATCTCATCCCCTCAAAGAGAGAGGAAAAGCTCCTACAAGAGACAGAGCATGAAGTTTTAGATGTTAAAACCTTCAATGAATAAATAGAAGGAGCCAAATCTCAGAGATCAAATTTCCCCATGTTGGGAAACAAGGCCTGGAATTATTTTCAATTTGGGTTTCTGAATGCTCCAGGAAATAAAGTGTGGCCAGCAAAGCTCATCCCCTTAAAGAGAGAGAAAAAACTCCTGGAAGAGAGAGAGCATCAAGTTCTAGATGAATAAACAGAAGGAGCCAAATCTCAAAGATCCAATTTCTCCAGGTGGGGAAACAAGGCCTGGAATTATTTTCAATTTGGGTTTCTGAGTGCTCCAGGAAATAAAGTGTGGCCAGCAAAGCTCATCCCCTCAAAGAGAGAGGAAAAGCTCCTACAAGAGACACAGCATGAAGTTTTAGATGTTAAAACCTTCAATGAATAAATAGAAGGAGCCAAATCTTAGAGATCCAATTTCCCCATGTGGGGAAACAAGGTCTGGAATTGTTTTCAATTTGGGGTTCTGAGTGCTCCAGGAAATAAAGTGTGGCCAGCAAAGCTCATCCCCTCAAGGAGAGAAGAAAAACTCCTAAAAGAGAGGAAGCAAGAAGTTCTGGATGTTAAAAATTCCCTTCAATAACTGGAGGGAGCCAAATCTCAGAGCTCCAACTTCTACATCAGGGGAAACAAGGCCTGGAATTTTTTTCAAGTTGGGTTTCTGAGTGATGCAGGAAATAAAGTGTGGCCAGCAAAGCTCATCCCCTCAAAGAGAGAGGAAAAACTCCTGGAAGAGACAGAGCATCAAGTTCTAGATGAATAAATAGAAGGAGCCAAATCTCAGCTCCAACTTCCCCATGTGGGGAAACAAGGCCTGGAATTATTTTCAATTTTGGTTTCTGAGTGCTGCAAGACTTTTCTCCAGGAAATAAAAATGATGCTAGCAAATCTCATCCCCTCAAAGAGAGAGGAAAATCTCCTACAAGAGACAGAGCATGAAGTTTTAGATGTTAAAACCTTCAATGAATAAATAGAAGGAGCCAAATCTCAGAGATCCAATTTCCCCATGTTGGGAAACAAGGCCTGGAAATTTTTTCAAGTTGGGTTTCTGAATGCTCTAGGAAATAAAGTGTGGCCAGCAAAGCTCATCCCCTCAAGGAGAGGAAGAGACAGACCATGAAGTCCTGGATGTTAAAAATTCCCTTGAATAAGTGGAGGGAACCAAATCTCAGAGCTCCAACTTCCCCATGAGAGGAAAGAAGACCTGGAATTTTCTTTGTCTCCAAGAAATCAAGTGTTGCCAGCAAAGCTCTGCCCCCTCAAAGAGAGATGAAAAGCTCCTACAATTATTCCTGGACTAAAACAAGGCTCCATTTCCTCAGGGCTCTGTCACAGAGCAGCACCAAGGACTAAAAAAAGCTTTGCAGGGACACAGGGTGACAGACAGAGCTGTTCCAGCAGCACAGAGTGACACAAAACCAGGCAGCCACTTCCAATTTCCTGCTGAAACACCAACTCTGCACCTCCCAGGTTATTTTGCTTGCCTGGAACTGCAAACAAATGGCTGAACATCCTCCCAGCACAATAAGGATCCCATTAGTGCTTTAATTTTGCCCTTCCCTTATTTGCCTTCCTGGCTTTGGGGGAAGCAGTGAAGTTCAAGGCTGCAGAGAAAAGGAGGAAGGAAGAGAAAAATTCCTGCAGAAGTTTTTTATTAGAGCTGTTTGAAGGCTTCCCATGTGGTTCCAATTGCACCCCATGGAGGCAGAGAGCTGAGGCTGGGGAAAGGCAGCACCAAATAAACTCATGTTTGTCTTTTCTACCCCATCAGCACTGGGGTAATGCAGAACAACTGCTGGGCTCCCCCCAGGGAGGCTGAGGGTGGATAAATGGGATGGAAAATCTCCCTTGCAGTCCTCAGACACTTTCTCTGCCATGGTCCAGGGAAAGAAGCTGCAGGGCACTCCTGGATTCTCTGTGGAACGAGACCCAAACTCCCTGTAAATGCTAAAAGCTGCATTATAATATTATTTATTATAAGAGAGTCTGCCCGGCACAGCCACGTGCAGATTAAAGAGATAAAAGGGGGGAAAGAAAGAGAGAAGGGGGAGGGTAGAGAGAGAGAGAGAGAGAGTAAAGAAGGTAAAGAGGGGAAGAAAAAGAGGAGAAGGAGAGCAACTTCCCGTTTGTAACACAATAAATCCATTTCCATCATGAATATTCTGATTTTTAAGAACCAATCTAATACAGAATACTAATTCTATAGCATTTACATACAGCTTATAGGAATCCTTATATTAGCATAGTGTGTGACATCCTAAACTCTCAGGTCTAATCTTTGGGTGCTGGCCAGTCGTTTGTGTCTTGGCCTTGCCCTCTGGCCAAAATTGTTTAATTAAGAGTGGATTAGCTCCAGGAGCCATCCTATTGTGTACCTGGTTATTCAGTAACTAGGGCTTGGTATCTCAAACGTGGCTTTCATTTCAATTTCATTCATGGTTTCTATATTCCCAAAATTCCTCAGTTTCATCTACTCCAACAAGAAGCCACAGGGACACACCCTGAGAGCTCTGGTTCCAGCTGAGACTGTCACACTCTGCTCCTGACAGCAATTCAGCAGCAATGCTCAGCCCGTGGGGTTGGGATGTCCTGGGCTGGGACACCAACTGCTGCAATTTGTGATTTGGGTCAGACAGGCTCACCACAAATGGGAGCTGAGTGACAAAATTACTGCTCTGGCCTGCAGGAATCAGCTCTTCAGCAGCCTCTTATCTCCCAAGCAGGCACAAGAACTCCAGGGTGCTTCCAAGACAAAAGAGAAACCATTCAGCTTCCTTTTGATTCCTGCCCTGCTCCAGACTCAGCAGCACCTTGTAATTAATTTACAATTTTGATTCATAACTGGATTACAACCAGGTGACCCATTTTCTACTCCTGGGTGTAAAAATGGGTTTTTTTTTTACACTCACTGCCAGCCCAAACAGCACCTGGGGTCTCAAACCATTCCCAGTCCAAGGGAATCCCTGGGAGCAGTGCAGGGATTACAGGATCACAACTTTTTTTTTTTTTCCCCTGGCATAACAGAACTCCAAAAAAAATTTTAAAAAAAATGGAAGCAGCAGGGAACAATGAACATCCTGGTGTGCTTTGTTGTGAAAACCTTGTCAGGGACATGCTCTCCTGGGAGGGGACAGCATCCAGCTGCTAAATCCATCAGGGGATTGGACATGGAGCAGAAGTGAGGCAGGTTTAGAGTCCCACCAAAGCTCAGGTGGGTCAGAACCTGAGTCAGTTCTGGGCTCAATTCACTCTCATTGAAGGGTTCACATCTTTCTGAGGTCAGAATTTGTGTAATTCCACCATTTATTTTGGTTTGGACTTCACAGTGTTTAGCACTCTGCCAGTTTTATTGAGTGCCTGCCTCAAAATGATATTTACCCCTAAATAATTCCTGCAGCTGAACAAAACTTCATTTTCATGACCACAGGATTAGCAAGGACCTACCTGCAAATAATTCTGGACTCCTACCAGGGCCTGATCACTCTTGGTCTCCATAACCCCACTGCAGAGCAAAATAAACACAATTTATTGATGTGTGTCAACATTCAGGGACTTGACAGAATTCCTGGATCTTCCCACAGAACTTGCAGGGACCAAACACTGAGGAATGGGCAGGAAAAGTGTCTTAAACTTATTAAAATTAAAATTATTAAAATTAAAAGTGGTTGTTTTCAACAAGGGATGTTGGAAATAAAATAATCCTTCAACTGTTCCTCTTTGGACTGGCCCTCGAGACAGAGGCTGACAAGAGAATAAGGCAGATAAATTAAATTAGTTTGAGATGAAACTATTTTAGGGCCAGGAGTTGTGAAGGTGATAAATTGATTAAAAGGCCACACAGACAGTTTGTGATGAGCTCCCTGCTCTGCCAAAGAAGCTGAAGGGCTGAGGAACATCCTGGGAATAAACCCAAACTACTCAGGGATGCTTCCCCTGAGAGAAATCTCCCTTCTTCTCTGGCCTTTCCTGTCTTTTTTTCTTTGCTGATTTTATGTTTCCATCCCTTCCCTCACACCTCTGTGCACAGCAAAGTCCAGTCCCTGCCTGCTCTGATCTCTCAGCAAGGGGTTCATCTCTCACCTGGACACTGTTCTCATCCCTCCCCAAATTCTGTCACCCCAAATTCTGTCACCCCAAATTCTGCTCTCCCAAATCCTGCTCTCTCCAAATCCTGCCATTCCAAGCTTTATTCCCAAATCCTGCTCTCTCCAAATCCTGCCATTCCAAGCTTTATTCCCAAATCCTGCTCTCTTCCAAATCCTGCCATTCCAAGCTTTATTCCCAAGCCCTGCTCTCTCCAAATCCTGCCATTCCCATCTCTATCCCCTAGTTCTCTCCCCAGACTCTATCCCCCAGCACTGCTCTCTCCAAATCCTGCCATTCTAAGCTCTCTCCTAAACCCTGCTCTCCCAAAATCCTGTCCTCTCCAAACTCTATCCCCAACCTCTATCCCCAAACTCTGTCCCCAGTCCCTGCTTTCCCAATCCCCACTCTCCCCAAATCCCGACATTCCAATCTCTATCCCCAAACTCTGTCCCCAAGCCCTGCTTTCCCAATCGCTGCTTTCTCCAAATCCTGACGTTCCAAACTCTGTCCTCTCCAATCTCTATCCCCAATCCCTGCTCTCCCAGATCCCGCTCTCTCCAAATCCTGACGTTCCAATCTCTATCCCCAAGCTCTGTCCCCAGTCCCTGCTCTCCCAATCCCTGCTCTCTCCAAATCCTGACGTTCCAATCTCTATCCCTAAGCTCTGTCCCCAACCTCTATCCCCAATCTCGCTCTCCCGGTCCCGCTCTCTCCAAATCCTGACGTTCCAATCTCTATCCCCAATCTCTGTCCCCAACCTCTATCCCCAGTCTCTGTCCCCAATCCCGCTCTCCCGCCCCCGAGGCTGCTCCGCTCCCGGCCGCGCTGGGCCCGGCGGGGCACGTACCTGTACCTGGTGCCAAAGTACTGAAAGTACACCAGGTACCGGGCGGGGGCACGCGCCATGGCGGGCGGGAACGGGAACGGGAATGGGAACGGGAATGGGAACGGGAATGGGAACGGGAGCGGAGCGGGACGGAGCGGGAACGGGAACGGGAGGGGAGCGGGAACGGAGCGAGAACGGAGCGAGAATGGAGCGGGAACAGAGCGGGAATGGGAACGGGAGCGGAGCGGGAATGAGAGCGGGAACGGGAACGGAGTGGGAACGGGAGCGGAGCGGGAACGGGAGCGGAGCGGGAATGAGAGCGGGAACGGGAGCGGAGCGGGAATGAGAGCGGGAACGGGAACGGAGCGGGAACGGAGTGGGAACGGGAGCGGAGCGGGAACGGGAACGGGAGCGGGAGCGGGAACGGAGCGGGAACGGAGCGGGAACGGGAACGGAGCGAGAACGGAGCGGGAACGGGAACGGAGCGGGAACGGGAACGGGAACGGAGCGGGAACGGGAGCGGGAATGGGAACGGGAATGGGAACGGGAGAGGAGCGGGAACGGGAACGGAGCGGGAACAGGAACGGGAACGGAGCGAGAATGGAGCGGGAACGGAGCGGGAACGGGAACGGAAACGGAGCGGGAACGGGAATGGGAACGGAGCGGGAACGGAGCGGGAGCGGGAACGGGAACAGAGCGGGAATGGGAACGGAGCGGGAATGGGAACGGAGCGAGAACGGAGCGGGAAGGGAATGGGAACGGGAACGGAGCGGGAATGGGAACGGAGCGGGAGCGGGAACGGAGCGGGAACGGAGCGGGAATGGGAACGGGAACGGAGCGGGAATGGAGCGGGAACGGGAATGGGAACGGAGCGGGAATGGGAACGGGAATGGAACGGGAACGGAGCGGGAATGGAGCGGGAACAGAGCGGGAATGGGAACGGGAATGGGAACGGGAACGGGAGCGGAGCGGGAATGAGAGCGAGAGCGGGAACGGGAACGGAGCGGGAACGGGAATGGGAACGGGAGCGGAGCGGGAACGGGAGCGGAGCGGGAGCGGGAACGGGAATGGGAACGGGAACGGGAGAGGAGCGGGAGCGGGAACGGAGCGGGAACGGGAATGGGAACGGGAGCGGGAACGGAGCGGGAACGGGAATGGGAACGGGAGAGGAGCGGGAACGGGAACGGAGCGGGAACGGGAGAGGAGCGGGAGCGGGAACGGAGCGGGAACGGGAGAGGAGCGGGAGCGGGAACGGGAATGGGAACGGGAACGGGAGAGGAGCGGGAGCGGGAACGGAGCGGGAACGGGAATGGGAACGGGAGCGGGAACGGAGCGGGAACGGGAATGGGAACGGGAGAGGAGCGGGAACGGGAACGGAGCGGGAACGGGAGAGGAGCGGGAGCGGGAACGGAGCGGGAACGGGAATGGGAACGGGAATGGGAACGGGAGAGGAGCGGGAGCGGGAACGGGAGCGGGAACGGGAATGGGAACGGGAGAGGAGCGGGAACGGGAATGGGAACGGGAGCGGAGCGGGAACGGGAGCGGGAACGGGAATGGGAACGGGAGCGGAGCGGGAACGGGAACGGGAATGGGAGCGGAGCGGGAACACGGAACGGAGCGGGAGCGGAGCGGGCAGAGCCGGGCCAGGCCAGGCCGGGCAGCCCCGCCCCTTCCCCCGCAGGCACCGCCGCTTCCGCCGCCGCCCGCAGCACCGAGAGCGGCGGGACCGGGGGGACGGGGAGACGGGGCGGGGATCGGGATGGGCTCAGGGGATCGGGATGGGGATCGGGATGGGGATCGGGATGGGGATCGGGATGGGCTCAGGGGATCGGGATGGGGATCGGGATGGGGATCGGGATGGGCTCAGGGGGACCGGGGTGTGGATCGGGATAGGCTCAGGGGGATCGGGATGGGCTCAGGAGAACTGGGATGAGCTCATGGGGTCCGGAATGGGCTGGGGGGAACTGGGCTGGGGACTGGGGCGGGCTGGGGAACCGGGTGGGGATCAGGATGGGCTGGGGGGAACAAGGATGGGGACCGGGATGGGCTCATGGAGACCGGGATGGGCTGGGGGGAACTGGGATGGGTTGGGGGGAATGGGGATAGACTGTGGGAACTGGGATGTGCTGATGGGAACTGGGATGTGCTGGTGGAACTGGGATGTGCTATTGGAACTGGGATGTGCTGCTGGAACTGGGATGTGCTGATGGGAACTGGGATGTGCTGGTGGGAACTGGGATGTGCTGATGGGAACTGGGATGTGCTGATGGGAACTGGGATGTGCTGATGGAACTGGGATGTGCAACTGGAACTGGGATGTGCTCATGGGAACTGGGATGTGCTCATGGGAACTGGGATGTGCTGCTGGGAACTGGGATGTGCTGCTGGAACTGGGATGTGCTCATGGGACTGGGATGTGCTCATGGGAACTGGGATGTGCTCAGGGAACTGGGATGTGCTGCTGGAACTGGGATGTGCAGCTGGAACTGGGATGTGCTGCTGGAACTGGGATGTGCTGGTGGGAACTGGGATGTGCTGCTGGAACTGGGATGTGCTCATGGGAACTGGGATGTGCTGCTGGAACTGGGATGTGCTGGTGGAACTGGGATGTGCTGATGGGAACTGGGATGTGCTGCTGGAACTGGGATGTGCTGGTGGAACTGGGATGTGCTGGTGGAACTGGGATGTGCTGATGGGAACTGGGATGTGCTGCTGGAACTGGGATGTGCTGCTGGAACTGGGATGTGCTGATGGAACTGGGATGTGCTCATGGGAACTGGGATGTGCTGATGGGAACTGGGATGTGCTGCTGGAACTGGGATGTGCTGATGGGAACTGGAATGTGCTGGTGGGAACTGGGATGTGCTGCTGGAACTGGGATGTGCTGATGGGAACTGGGATGTGCTGCTGGAACTGGGATGTGCTGATGGGAACTGGGATGTGCTGATGGGAACTGGGATGTGCTGCTGGAACTGGGATGTGCTGATGGGAACTGGGATGTGCTGCTGGAACTGGGATGTGCTGGTGGAACTGGGATGTTGTGCAGACATCAAACCCCTTTGGAACCCTGTGGTTCAGCTCGGATGCTCCTCAGCTCTCAGGCTGTGCTGCCTGAAACTCAGTAGAAAGAAAATCCTAATCCTGATCCTAATCCTAATCCTGATCCTAATCCTGATCCTAATCCTAGTACTACTGATGATGACATTGTAGTGATTTGAGCTAAGGAAGCAGAGCAGGGCCACAGGAGCTGTGCTGCTTTTGGGTGGGGGCTCATTGTTCCCCTGCCTTCCTCAGGCCTGACAACTGATTTTTATTGATAACTGATCACCCACTGCTGGCTTTGCCTCCTTTTCCAGCAGGAATTGATCCCCCAGGCCGTTCCCAGAGTTGTCCCCTGAGGCAGATGAGATGCCCAAAAATGTGAGGATTAGGGCAGGAATGGAGATCCCATGGACAGGGGCTGGGAACTGAATGGTTTTTCAGGTCCCTTCCAACCCAAATCCTGCCAGCACAGGCAATCCCAATCCATCTAGCTGAGGAAAGATGTTTAAATGGCAGCTGAGGGGAAAAAAAAAAAACCAGCTCCAGGGAGAAAAATAAACCAAGGTCATGGTACAACACAAAGGCTGCAGATGTTCTCAGGAATGGAGAATCTGTATTTAAAATTCTCTAAAACACTGAACTGCCAAATCTGGATGGGCAAGAAGCTCCAAGCAGCACAAACAGGCACCCAGCTCTTTGGGGAAAGCAGGGAGAGGGAGAGAAAAATCCCTGGAGAGAAAAAAATCCCTGCTCATGCAAGTCTGAGATGTGTTTTGAATGGCAAATTGCAGCTTTCAGGCCACACAAAGGCAGCCAGACTGTTCCAATGGAGCTCATGAATCTCAGCTTTGGAAAGGGATTTTTAATTTGTGCAGACAGGAGCAGCCAGCCCTGCTTAGGATTTTAGCTTTCATGTTCATATATTTATTTTTTTCTGTATTTATAACCCTGCAATTCTTTAGTGTGTGACTAAAACTCCATGTACAGTGTGAGCTGCAGCTTCCCCATTTTGCTCAGACACAACAATTCCTCTCCAGGCAATCCAGGACAGCTCACAGGCCCCCAAAAAATATAAACAAAAATGAGTTAGGAGGAGCAAAATTAGGATAAATTATTTCATTACCTGAAGCTGCAATTGGAGGATTAACCCTCAATCTGCAAATGGACCAAACTTATAAAAATGTGAATTTTGTGCTCCATTTTTGGGTGTAGCCCCTGCCCTAAATGTACCTGAAGGCCCCTCAATAAATATAAATAAACTGCTTTTTATTCTGATTTTTGTCTGGCCTTTGCTTTTGGGAAGCCCAAAAATGCACTGGGAACACTGGAAACAAGAACTTGGTCTAGAGGTGAATTCTGGCTGTGATTTGGGTACAAAAATGACATTGAATATCTCATTTCATCACTGTTCCTTGTGACATCTGCCTTGGGTTCTGACATCCTGGGCCTGTTTCGTGCCTTTGGTTTAAACCTATATTATGTAGGATTTTCTTAAAATTTGGGATTTCCACCTCAGGCAATTCCTATTTCAGGAAATTTCCATTTCTCTCACTTCTGGGAACTCAGATGGAAACAAAAATTTGGTCTAGAGGTGAATTCTGGCTGTAATTTGGGTACAAAAATGAACATCTCATGAACATCTGCCATGGGTTTTGCCACCCTGGGCCTGGTTCATGGCTTTAGTTTAAACCTGTATTATGTAGGATTTTCTTAAAATTTGGGATTTCCACCTTTCTCTCAGTTCTGAGAAATCAGATGGAAACAAGAATTTGGTCTAGAGGTGAATTCTGGCTGTGATTTGGGTACAAAAATGACATTAAACATCTCATTTCATCACTGTTCCTTGTGACATCTGCCTTGGGTTCTGACATCCTGGGCCTGTTTCATGCCTTTAGTTTAAACCTGTATTATGTAGGATTTTCTTAAAATTTGGGATTTCCACCTCAGGCAATTCCTATTTCAGGAAATTTCCATTTCTCTCACTCCTGGGAACTCAGATGGAAACAAAAATTTGGTCTAGAGGTGAATTCTGGCTGTGATTTGGGTACAAAAATGACATTAAACATCTCATTTCATCACTGTTCCTCGTGACATCTGCCTTGGGTTTTGCCACCCTGGGCCTGGTTCATGGCTTTAGTTTAGGTCTGTATCATGTGGGATTTTCTCAAAATTTGGGATTTCCACCTTTCTCTCAGTTCTGAGAAATCAGATGGAAATGAGAACTTGGTCTAGAGGTGAATTCTGGCTGTAATTTGGGTACAAAAATGAACATCTGCCTTGGGTTTTGCCACCCTGGGCCTGTTGTTTCACCCATGGCTTTAGTTTGGATGTTGGATTTTTTAAAAACATGGGATTTCCACTGCATGGGATTTCTCTCAGTTCAAGGAAAGTTCACCTAAAACCATCAGTGGTTCTGCTGTTGTGTCTGTGGTGCTCGCTGGGTGGAAGATCAGCACTAATTAAAATTAACCTCATTAAGCCACACCACATTTTTGTTGCCTGTCCTGTGGCAATGGAGTTCAGCTCAGCCTCAAACCCAGATGTGCTCCTTGCAGATTTATTCCTGCAGATTTATCCCCCTGGCAGCAGCAAATCCACTGCCCGTGGAAAATGAAAAATTAGATTATGGAGGGAAAGGATTGATGCACTGGAATTTCCAGCAGGAAATCCTGCCTGGAAATCATGGAATGGTTTGGATTGGAATGTTTAAATTCAGCTTAAATCAGTTTAAATTCAGCTTTAAGTCCTGCTCTGTCACCAGGCCAGTTTGCTCACCCTGACCTTGAATGTTTCCAGGGTAGGAATATTTCCAGCAAACCTCTCTGGGCAATCTTTGACATTGTTTTAACACACTCATGGTAAAAAAAAAAAATAAAAAAATTCTTCCCTGACAGGACCAGCTGTCCCTGAAATTGTCACAGTCCACCTGAGCCTGAGTGACTTCTGATCCATCCTCAGCCAGAAACGAGGAACAGGCAACGTTTTCTTCCTAGAAATAGTGATTGGGTATTGCAATGGGCTGATCAGAAATTGAAAAATCTGATTTTTTTTTTTTTTTCTGGTGTGTTCAGGCTTTGGAATGGCAGCCAGGGAGGTGATGGGATGGGGTCCTGGTTCTGTAGGACACGGGTCTGTGCTGTCCCGGTTCTGTACCCGGTTCTGTGGGACACGGGGCTGTGCTGTCCCGGTTCTGTCCCCGGTTCTGCCCGGTCTGTGCTGTCCCGGTTCTGTCCCCGGTTCTGCCCGGTCTGTGCTGTCCCGGTTCTGTCCCCGGTTCTGCAGGACACGGGGCTGTGCTGTCCCGGTTCTGTCCCCGGTTCTGCAGGACACGGGGCTGTGCTGTCCCGGTTCTGTCCCCGGTTCTGTAGGACACGGGGCTGTGCTGTCCCGGTTCTGTCCCCGGTTCTGCCCGGTCTGTGCTGTCCCGGTTCTGTCCCCGGTTCTGCCCGGTCTGTGCTGTCCCGGTTCTGTCCCCGGTTCTGCAGGACACGGGGCTGTGCTGTCCCGGTTCTGTGGGACACGGGGCTGTGCTGTCCCGGTTCTGTCCCCGGTTCTGCCCGGTCTGTGCTGTCCCGGTTCTGTACCCGTGCCGCGGGAGGCGGCTCCGTTCTGTGCCGGTGCCGGTGCCGGGGCTGCTGGGCCGTACCCGGTACCGTTCCCGGTGCCATCCCCGGTTCTGTGTCAGCGCCGTTCCCGGTTCCGTGCCAGTGCCGCGGGAGGCTGGGCCGTTCTCGGTGCTGTTCCCAGTTCTATCCCGGTTCTGTCCCGGGAGGCTGGGCTGTTCCCGGTGCTATTCCCGGTTCTATCCCCGGTGCCGTTCCCGGTTCCGTCCCGGGAGATTGGGCTGTTCCCGGTGCCGTTCCCGTTCCATCCCCGGTTCTGTCCCCGGTTCTGTGCCCCGGGAGGCTGGGCCGTTCCCGGTGCTATTCAACATTCGGTTCCCGGTTCCACCCCCGGTTCTGTCCCGGTTCTCTCCCCGGTTCTATCCCGGTTCTCTCCCCGGTTCTGTCCCAGGTTCTCTCCCGGTTCTGTCCCGGTTCTGTCCCCGGTTCTCTCCCCGGTTCTCTCCCCGGTTCTGTCCCCGGTTCTCTCCCCGGTTCTGTCCCCGGTTCTCCCCCCGGTTCTCTCCCCGGTTCTGTCCCCGGTTCTTTCCCCGGTTCTCTCCCCGGTTCTCCCCCCGGTTCTCTCCCCGGTTCTGTCCCGGTTCTCCCCCCGGTTCTCCCCCCGGTTCTCCCCCGGTTCTATCCCGGTTCTCCCCCCGGTTCTCCCCCGGTTCTATCCCGGTTCTCTCCCCGGTTCTCCCCCCGTTCTCTCCGCCGGGAGGCTGGGCCGTTCCCGGTGCCATTCCCCATTCGGTTCCCGGTTGTGTCCCGGTTCCGTGCCCGGGAGGCTGGGCCGTTCCCGGTGCCATTCCCCATTCGGTTCCCGGTTGTGTCCCGGTTCCGTGCCCGGGAGGCGGGCCGGGCCGGGCCGGGCCGGGCCGGGCCGGGCCGGGCCGGGCGGGGGCGGCGCTGCCGCAGCCGCGGGGATGCGGCGCCGCCTCCGCTGAGCGCAGCGCGGCCGAGCCGGCAGCATGACGGTGGAGTTCGAGGAGTGCATCAAGGACTCGCCCCGGTTCCGGTGAGCGCGGGGCCGCGCCGGGAGCGGCTCGGGGCGGCGCGGGGGCACCGGGAGAACCGGCACCGGGCCGGGCCGGGCCGGGCGGGGGAGCGGCGGCGCCCCGCGGGCCCGAGGATGGGCTGCGGCTGCGGCCGGGGCCCAGCGCGCTCCGCCGGGGATGGATCCGGCCGCAGGCGGTGCCCTGCTGCGCTCGCATCCCTCCGTCCCTGCCGTGCCCCTCGTCCCTGTGTGCCCCGCATCCCATCCCTGTGTGCCCCGCATCCCATCCCTGTGTGCCCCGCATCCCTCCCGAGCCCCGCATCCCTCCCGAACCCCGCATCCCTTTCTTCCGTGTCCCCCATTCCTGCCGTACCCCGCATCCCTTTCTTCTGTGTCCCCCCCGCATCCCACCCTCCCTGCCCCACATCCCTCCCGCATCCCGCCCTCCTGAACCCCACATCCCATCCCTGCTGTACCCCCCAATTCCTCCCGAACCCCGCATCCCATCCCCGCTGTGTCCCCCATTCCTGCCGTACCCCGCATCCCTGAACCCCACATCCCTGTACCCCGGATCCCCCTCGAGCCCTGCATCCCTCCCTGCCGTGTCCCCCACTCCTCCCGAACCCCGCATCCGTCCTGAACCCCACAACCCTCCCGAACCCCTCATCACTGAACCCCTCATCCCTGAACCCTGCATCCCTCCCGAACCCCACATCCCTGAACCCCGCATCCCTCCTGCATCCCACCCTCCCGAACCCCTCATCACTGAACCCCTCATCCCGCATCCCTCCTGAACCCCACATCTCTCCCTGAACCCCACATCCCTGAACCCCGCATCCCTGAACCCCGCATCCCTGAACCCCACATCCCTGAACCCCGCATCCCTGAACCCCGCATCCCTCCCGCATCCCACCCTCCCGAACCCCGCATCCCTGAACCCCACATCCCTCCCGAACCCCGCATCCCCTGAACCCCTCCCTGAACCCCGCATCCCTCCCTCCTGAACCCCGCATCCCTGAACCCCGCATCCCTCCCGCATCCCACCCTCCCCCGCCGCTGCTGGATGAACATCTCGGCGTTTGTGCTCCGTGGGGAGCGGGGCTGAGCCGGGCGGCGCTGCCCGGAACCGCGGCTGAGCAGGAATACAGGAATACTCTCATTTTCCACCAGCGGCCGCATTCCCATCTCTTGGAGGCCGGATTTTTTTTTAATTTTTTTTTTTTTAGCGGTCTTGAAGGAATCTGGGCTGTGACAACAAAGGCTCCGTCTTGGCCGTGCTCGCAATCCAGTGATGTAGAAATGCAGAAATGCAGCAGAAATGCAGCAGAAATGCAGCAGAAATGCAGCAGAAGTGCTCGGGGCAGTTTTGGGGACGCAGCCGCGCTCCGGGCGCTGATGCTCCTTTGTGCCCGGAGCATCCCGGGGGCGTGTCCGGGGGCGCTGCGGGAAAATCGGGGTCCCCCCGGAGCGACCCCAGCGCTGCCTGCAGCGCAGAAAGGCAGAGATGCAGAGATGTAGAAATGGCGAAATGCACAAATGCAGAGATGGAGAAATGCAGATATGCAGAGATGCAGAAATGCAGAGATGCAGAAATGCAGAAATGCAGAAATACAGAAATGCAGAGAAGTTTAAATGCAGAGATACAGAAATGCAGAAATACAGAAATACAGAGATGCAAAAATGCAGAGATGCAGAGATGGAGAAATGCAGAAATACAGAAATACAGAGATACAGAAATGCAGAGATGCAGAAATGCAGAAATACAGAAATGCAGAAATTCAGATATGCAGAGATGCAGAAATACAGAAATTCATATATGCAGAGATACAGAAATGCAGAGATGCAGAAATACAGAAATACAGAAATACAGAAATGCAGAGATACAGAAATACAGAAATACAGAAATACAGAAATACAGAAATGCAGAGATGTGGAAATGCAGAAATACAGAAATGCAGAGATGCAGAAATACAGAAATGCAGAGATACAG